>NC_133533.1:105550605-105850605 GCF_048544455.1 Silene latifolia | reverse complement strand
TTTTGTTCTTTTAAAAGAAAGTTCAACAATTAATGCACGTCCGACGGCCACCTTACTGTTAATAATAATGCTAATTTTTGTTATATGAATAACCATGTTGGTTACAGGCTGGTGTGCTTGAGGTTTGTTACAATGTTCATTGTAGTTTGTGAACTAATAGTTGATTTCTCTCTATATCAATATATGATATGGAGTACATCACTACATAAATAGGATTATAGAGAGCTAAATACTTTTGAATGAAATTCTAAGAAAGGAGAAAATAATGCAGTACATATAGCTCTTTAATTTGAATATTGACGTTAAAAGATTGAAACTATCACAAAAAATATAATACACATAAACTACAATCCTTTTTGCTTAAATAAAATGCATCGATGATCGATTGACCTCACAATTGCTGACGACTCTGTTTCAGTTATCTCCATTGACTTTAAATGTACCACGTATACAGGTATGCCCGAGAGTTGTGGGCTCGAAGACTAGAAGACATAGACTTGGGCCATAAACACTCCACAAGATTGCTCTTGAAGAGGCAAACCCGACTTCCTTGGAAATTTATACCCATTTTTCTACAAGTTAAGCTCTTATAAGTTTAGTTCAACTCTTATAAGTTCATAAGTTCAGTGCAGAAAAGCTAATAAGCTCCTATAATTTAGTTGAATTTCTATATGTTAAATTCAGCAAAATCAAGTGCAAAATAATAGTAGGACGTTAGAATATTATTACATCATAAACATAGGATATTACAAGTTGGCCCGGGCATCGCCCGGGCATTAAATCTAGTAAATATATATTTGAGGCTTTTTTCGAGCGACGTGGTATTCTCCAACCTTTTTAAAACACCTAATAAATTTTAAAATTAATTATTTCCAATTTTCCTATTAGAAATAGGAAATAATTAATCATTTACAATTTCCTTATTAGAATTAGAAAAATAAGTTTTAAAATTAATTACTTATAATTTTTATATTAGAGTTAGAAAATCATTAATCATTTACAATTTTCCTATCAGAATTAGAAAATAATTTTTTAATATTAGTTTACTTATTATTTTAAAGTTACTTTTTCCAACTTTTCTATTGGAATTAGAATATTATTTCTTAATATTTGTATTTATTTATATATATGAAAACTTCAATTTACTACAGAAAAAAAACTTAGATATATTCATAATCACCAGTTTTACGGATTATTCATTATGATAATTCACAATATAAAATGTCTGTCGGCTCGAACTTTTTTAAACATTTAACAAAAAATTAAAAATTAACATAAAGAATAATATACAAATAGTGTTTAATAAAAATTAACATAAGAATAATATAGAAATAGAGTTTAATACTGTAATTAGCTAAACATCATATTTTAAATATTGTATTTAATAACTTAATAGTAGTCTCAAGTCTCTGTAATCAACCTGAGTGACTTAATTTTGTTTAATACTAACTACTCTCGAGAATGCAAATGAATTCCATAGCAAATCTATCATTCTAGAAATTTTGTTAAACGACCTGATTGCTTCCTATGACAAGGTGAAATTGATCATTACACAAGCCATTCATTGCGTATTTGATCATTATCAGAGCAATCATGCCTATTTTATTCCATCATATATGTTAACATGCGTTTATGTGTTCAACTTGTAAAGCCAATTGGATTTTTTTATTCGGTTTGATCAATTATAAAAACATCTTAAAAATATTATCAAACGACATTTTTAAGGAAATTTTAACATAAACATCACTTTCAAGTTTACACTACCTTTTCATAAATATTTCAAGTTTTAAGAACTCACGCGATTGCCCAGAAAGAAGGTCAATCTCAATGGCAAGTAGTACACTCAAAAGGCCAGGGGTAAAAAGCGGTACACTTGAAAGTCCATCTTTTAACCACTGCTCTAAATGATCTGGGGCAATCCAACTAATACACGCCAAAAGAGTAGTAGCACAAAAGGAGGCGACTACAATCATTTTGTGCCATGGGGAATCAGGAGGGGTCTAATAGACTGAGTGGTCTTAAAAGTGTTGGCAACATATCAAGAAGAGCAATAAAAATTAATAGAAGAAAGTCACTGCGAGTCCAAAGGGTTTAACACTGAGTTGACCAAAACCACCAAATGAATAAGGAGAAAAGATCAAAATTAATGAAGACGTTGATAATAATGAAGACATTAAACACATGGTTGAGGTGGGGAGGAGAAGTTCAAAAAGAAAAAGAAGGGATCTAAGGTGCTTAAGGATGTGTTGCATCTATATTAGTCGTTTATCATACTTTAGATATAAAGATCAAAAGAGAGAGGACATGTACATGTTGTACATAAGACATGCAATATTAAACGAATTAAAATACAAATGCATTGTCATATTTTATTTTGTTTTATGAATTAAATCTCTCAAAGCTTCTATTTAAGGGAAAAATATGTTATCTAATAAGTGTCGATTAGTTTAGCATGCAATAACTACTTTCTAAGTAATTATTATTGTTAATCAAATATGTTAGCATTAAAATTGATCTGTAGTCTCATTTACACAATCTTATCTATATAAATTCAGAAGACAATACTCATTGTACAGCGCGCCACGTCATAAATACATTTTCTTTTTCTTTTTTTTTTTGGAAAATCCAAATTATGGTGGGACCCATGAATGTGCAACGTATTTAATTATTCAGATATCTGTCTTTTCGAACATGCGCTAAATTTCGTGTCGCAACAGATTATATAAAATAATCTTATGGAATACTTTTTTCGAATTAATATTATGATAAAATTTTATACATTCCGTGTAAAGAAAATGTATAACATTTACGCAGAATTAATTACAAATGCGAGTAAATGTGATTAAATTACATAATTTTTAAAACAAAATTACACAATAAAATTACATAATTTCAGGAAGGAATTACAGTTATATACGGGATCGAACCTACAACGGAAATGAATTACAAAAATGAATTACATGTATTTTTGTTAATATTATTGTACCACAAATTCACAACATAATATTTTAAAACTACAAGGTACAATTTTTTTTTTTTCAAAAAACAATAATGACGGCATATCTACTTGGAATATAAAACTCGGCATCTTAATTATCAGCCGCGCACACCGAAATTGGTAGGTGACAATGATAGGGAACCGAGTTAATACAGTCTTCAACAAGGATTTAAAGCTATTTTTAATTTTTTTTTACTCTAAAAAAACAAATAAATAAATTTTATTTTAATGTACAAGTGATTAAAATTTTTTTAGTAAATTTTTTTTAATAATTTTTTTAATAAATAATTCACAATTGTTATAACAAATATTGTTTAAATAATAAAAACACGATAAGGTAAGTCGAATAAATTAAATAACTTCAATATTTTTTTAAACTAGATAGTACGATGTTGTTGAGCGCTTAGTGAGAGATCTATATGCCGAATATGGTGAATCTCTTACTAATGTTAATCCGTCTGTAACTGAAAATGAACATTCACACGGTAGTTGTGGTTTTAACGCATCCTATTTACGTGGAGAATGTTCATTTCCAGTTAGATAACTGATCACTGATATAAAACAATTAGATAATTACAATAGAAATGTAAAAATAAAATATTTATCAAAAAACATTCATACCGTCCTAAATACCAAACCCGTGCAATTTTGCACGGGTTTAAAACTAGTAAAGACTAAAATGTCCTTGCGCATTTTACATTTAACCAATTATTTTAAAATTTGTGCAACGCACGGGCATCACACTAGTAATATATATAATTCGATGAAGTTATAGAGAGAACGCAAAATATACTCTATAACCTTCATACCATATGAAAGAAGAAAGTGGGGATTTTATGACAATAGTAACCATGTTTTGATGAAAGTGGTCATTATTTGATAAAAAGAAATGGTCATTTTTAATATAAAATATTCACTATTTGTAGGAATTTTCATCTCATTAGCCCCTAAAACAATCGCACGTATCATCGAATAAAAGGGGGTGAAAAGAGCTATTGAAATTTTAATGCTAAAAGAGCTGTTACAAATATTGATATTTACAACAATAATATTAGTTATTAAGGCTGTAAATATTTCTCCTTAATGACTCCATTATTCCAGCCAATAATGACAATTAATACCTTGATTTACTCCTTGTAACTGATGTATTGTTACACTATATAAGGAGGTTGATTGTTTGTGAATTGATATAGAAAAATAGATCAATATATTACATACTACAATATAGCTACAAACTAGATACATAAAGCTACCATCACTAAGTGTGCAAGTGGTTTTGGGGTGTGAAGAATATCGGGTTTATTGTACCCGTCGGGTTGACGCAAGTGGACGGAGGACAGCACAAGCTACCAGTACGAGTACCGTAATAAGGTTAGTACTTCCAACAGTGGTATCAGAGCCATCTTGTGTTTGGCCTCTGTCCCGTATGTGTTTGTATTAAGTCGACTTAGTGATATCGTATCCTTGTTTCGAAAAGTGTCATACATACCCGTATAATGATAATGAAACATTCGTTGTTTTTCCTTTTTAAATAAATCTTCCTTTTTTAAAAGAAAGAAAACATCTTTTTTTAACAGTATGAAGATATTACTTGTTTTTCTCCCCTCTTCCCACAGTTAAACTCCATACCTTAACGGACTCCGACCTTTTCTTGTTTTTGTAACGAGATTAGCCCGACCCATTGTTTTTTGAATAACCGACCGCGATCTAACGTAATGTGGCGGCGCGTGTGAGTCACGGTCCACCATTACAAGTCGCGCGTTCGGAGCGTGATCCGTCTCGAAATAGCCGTCTGCCGCCGATCTACGTGATTGTGGTGGTCGTTCTCACCTTTAATTTTATTTTTATTTGTGTAAATTTAAAGGAGACCCAATTTGGTTGGAGGTTATTAAATGGGTAATAAAGAAAAACATGAGTCATGTGGGAAGAGTCTTTATTTATCATTCTATTTAGTTGGGGGGTTTTAATTGTGTTTTTTGACAACCCCAAATGACAGTAGAAAGAAGGGAAAAATTTGTTTTTGGGGATTTTTTGTTTTTGTAGGGATGAAGTCTGGCGAGGGATGTTAATAATGGGTTCTTAAAACCCTGACTGTTACTCTCTACAATCCTAATATTTTTTTTAGTAATATATTTTATTACTATTTTATTTGGTGGAGTATACCTTTTTTCTATAATGCCTTACAACTGTAATCATGTTGTCAATAGTACATATTGGTATGTTTTGATGTTGGTACAGTTTTTATCCGCTGCGCATACTACAATTTCTTAAAAATTCTGTTTTTTTAGAATTGTTGCGTGTACCTATATTTACTTTAATACGAATTAATTTTGTATGTCATCACTTTTATCATCGTGGATATGTTTCACTTGAGATACAATAATTATGTAATTTTGTTTTACATACATTTAATATTTTAGTAATATTATAAATATTGTATAATGCTAATTTGTTTGGCTCAAATTTATTTAAATGATCATGTTTCATAATAAATTTGAAGTAGTGAAAATTAATTTTTTTAGAATTTTATAGTTTATGTCCTCGTGTGATGATTATGAGCCTAGCGATTTTTTCGAACATGAGATATAAATGATAGACTTTCTTTGGTAATTTAATTTTTTGAGTCGTGCCTAATGTCCATTTATTGAAATATATGCTTGTAGATGGCTAAAAATATGATTGGTGACCTGTCCACAACCGAGAAACTTGATGGGACGAACTACGATATGTGGCATAGGAAGATTCAGTATCTTCTTAATGAGCGCGAGGTTTTGGATACCTTGTCCACTACTGTTGCCAAGCCAAAGGAACCTACGGATCCTATTGGCAAAGATGATGACAAGTATTTTGAGGACTTGGAGCTCCACAATGTTTGGTTCAGAAAAGATCGTTCTGCACGCTTTACTATGTTGTTTTGCATGCATAATGATCTCATTGGAGAGTTTGAGACATGTCCCACTGCTAAGGACATGTGGGACAAGCTTAAAGTCACATTTGGTCAGACATCAGCGACGAGGCTCCGAGCTTTGAACCTGAAGTGGATGGATTATACTATTAATCCTAAACAAAATGTCACCGAGCATCTACGCACTATGAGTGCCATGATACGTGATCTAAAGGCTGCTGGGCGAGAAGTGCCTGATGAGGAACAGATAGTGAATATGCTTCGCTCTCTACCTTCTAACACTGAAGAGTGGAAGAATTTTAAACTCCTCATGGCTCATAGTGAGAATGTGAAGACATTTGCTGAGCTAGCTAAGCATGTCGAAATGGAAGTAGAGCGCCAAAAGGCGCTAAGTCCTTCCACTCCTGCTGTTGCTCTTTCTGTTCAAGGTACGTCCAAGAACAACAAAGGAAAAAAGCCAAAGAGTCGTCGCCCTAATCAAACTCCTGGACCACGTGGTGGTGTCCAAAAACAACACAAGGCAAAAGGCCGTAAAGAGACAAATGTGGCACGTGTGAAGTGCTACAACTGTGGAAAGAAGGGACATTTTGCTCGTGATTGTTCCGAGCCAAAGAAGGCACCTTTCTTGATTCATAGTCATGAATTATTTGTTTGTTCTCATGCATTAGTTGCTAACTCTCTTCCTAATTGGATTGTAGATTCGGGAGCAAGCAAGCACATAGTTCGTGATAGAGACGGATTCGTGGACTTTCATCGCTTTCCGATGGGTTCACAAACTGTCATGCTTGGCAATGGCAGTACGGAAGACGTCTTGGGAGTAGGAACTTACCAAATAAAGCTCCGTGGTGGCAATGTGTTGCTTCTACATGATGCTCTTTATGCACGGAGTCCAATGTTGTTTAGTTTCGAGTTATTAGTTTGTTGAAACTTGGTTTTGTTTTCAATTTCACTTCAAGTAGTTTGGACATTTTATATCATGACGATTTGTTTGGTCGTGGTATTTTGAACAATGGTTTCTTTGTACTTGATTTGGATGATTCTTATGATAATTCGTCGTTTGCTTTAGTTTCTCATTTTGATGTCGATTCTGAATCTGTTAAATGGCATGCTAGACTTGGTCATATAGGCCAATAAAGAATGAATAGACTAGCCAAAGATGGTCTATTAGATAAGCTTACAAGGGTTAAGTTGCCCATATGTGAGCCTTGTCTAGCTGGAAAAGCCAGCAAGAAACCTTTTAGTAAGGCTTCTCGAGCTTCAACTCCCTTAGAGTTGATTTATTCTGACATTTGTGGGCCTTTAAATGTGAAGGCTCGTCATGGTGCTACATATTTCCTCACTTTTATCGATGACTATTCGCGTTTTGGTTACGTGTATTTGTTGTCTCACCGTTATGAAGCGCTTGATATGTTCAAACGTTTTGTTACGGAAGTTGAGAACCAATTGGAACGAAAAGTTAAGACACTTCGAGCTGATCGTGGTCGCGAATACCTTTCAGATATGTTCGAAGGGTTTTGTGGGGAAAAGGGTATACGTAGACAACTCACAATTCCTTATACTCCACAACAAAACGGTGTTACGGAAAGAATGAATCGTACCTTACTTGATATGGTTAGGTCTATGATGGCACAAGCCAACTTACCTATTAGTTATTGGGGAGACGCGTTGCTTACGGCAACCTATATCCTTAATCGTGTACCAAGTAAGAGTGTACCCGTTACTCCATAGGAGTTGTGGAATAATATAAAGCCTTCTTTGGACCATTTATGCCCATGGGGTTCGGCAGGCTATGTGCATAACCCGACTCACAAACATGGCAAGCTTGGTCCAAGAACAACCAAAATGGTGTTCATTAGATATCCCGAACGCTCGAAAGGGTATGTGATGTTTGGTGAGCATCCGAATGGTGGCATGACTGAAATTGATTCACGTAATGTCAATTTTATTGAGGATGAGTTCCCAAGTATTGGTGAAATCAAGACCGATCTCGACTTGTATGAGTTACAAGAACTATCTTTAGGTGAAGGGGAGGAATTTAGGCCTTCTAGTATCACCTTAGATAGTTTAAATCCTACCAATGAAGGAAATGATAGGAATAGTCCTACGATTCCAATGGATAAGAACTTACTTGCTAATGAAGATCAACTTGAAAATGAGATTCGTCCTCAATTTTCAAGTGTGGAACAAGAGACTAGTTCTCAAGTTCCGAATTCCACTTCTTTAGTAGATAGTGGGAGAGATACTTCACTTGGTGAAGCAAGTAATGTTGATGAGCGAAGAAGTGAACGCGGGAGAGTTCCTAAACGATTCTTTGATATTGAAAAGCGAGCTTTCCTTTGCACCCTTCCCGAGATCGATGAGCCTACTTCTTTTAAAGAAGCTATGGATTCACCAAATAGTCAAGAATGGATGGATGCTATGAGGGATGAGATGGACTCAATGGCAAGTAATAAGGTTTGGGAACTTGTTGATCTTCCGCCTAACCGTAAGTCAATTGGGAACAAATGGGTTTTCAAAGTGAAACGTAAAGCGGATGGGTCAATTGACAAGTTCAAGGCCCGACTAGTGGCGAAAGGTTTCACCCAAATTGAGGGTGTTGACTATGATGAGACATTTTCTCCTGCGGTGAGATTTGCCTCTATTCGCCTCCTGCTAGCCCTAGTTGCCCATTTGGACTTAAAGCTGTTCCAAATGGACGTAAAGACTACTTTTCTCAATGGAACACTTGAGGAAGAGATCTACATGGATCAACCTATTGGGTTTGTCTCAAATGGTCAAGATGATAAAGTGTGTCGTCTTCAAAGATCCATATATGGTCTAAAGCAATCTTCTAGGCGATGGTACTTCAGATTCCATAAGGCCATTACTGCATTTGGCTTCTATATGGCTGATGAAGATCATTGTGTGTATGTAAAGAAAGCTAAAGAAGGGATTATGTTTCTCTCTTTATATGTTGATGACATACTTCTAGCTGGTAACAACATGGAAATGATCAACGCCGCTAAGCAGTGGCTATCCTCTGTTTTTGAGATGAAGGATATGGGTGAAGCTAGATTTGTTATAGGAGTGGAAATTAAAAGAAATCGTGCTAAGAAACTACTTGGTTTGTGTCAAGATACATACATTAAGAAGGTATTAGAACGTTTTCGAATGGATAAATCCAAACCCATTGATACTCCTGTTGACAAGGACCATTCCTTAAGCTTAGACCAATGTCCTAAAACAGATACAGAAAAGAAACAAATGAGCAATGTTCCTTATGCTAATGCCATAGGTAGTTTGATGTATGCCATGTTATGTACTCGGCCCGACATTTGCTATGCGGTTGGTTTGGTAAGTCGTTATCAAAGTAACCCAGGCCCTGCGCATTGGCAAGGAGTCAAGAGAATCTTGCGTTACCTTCGTGGTACAAGTGACTTAGTCCTTTGTTATCAAGGTGGGGACTTAAGGTTGAAAGGATACTCGGATTCTGATTGGGGAGGTGATTTAGATGAGTCTAAATCAACCTCAGGATATGCTTTTATCCTTGGTGGAGGTGCAATATCCTGGTGCAGTAAGAAACAAGATTGTGTTGCTTTATCAACTATGGAAGCAGAGTATTTCGCTATTAGCCTTGCCGTTCAAGAAGCAATGTGGCTAAGGAGTTCTGCAGGACTTCAATCTTACTCCTAAAGTTAATGAACCTGTGGTAATGCATTGTGACAATACTGCTGCTAAGCAATTTGCCCAGGATCCGAAATTTCATAGAAAAACCAAGCATATTAAGAGGCGTTATCATTTTGTTCGAGACGCTATAAGTAATAAAGAAATTACTATCGAGCATATATCAACAACTCTAATGATTGCTGATCCTTTAACTAAACCTATTAAACGAGATTTGTTCCGGACTCATGTTAGGAACTTGGGCTTACGAAGGTTTTAGTTTAAAGTCTTGTAATCTTGTTGTTTTTTGACATGTTTTGAATTATGGACATGATTGGAATATTTTCTGGAATAATATATTTTTCTTTTCATATATTCTTGAGCATATGTTGCATTTTTTAGGCACGCGAGTAATGTCACCAAGCTTTTGATTGACCTAGTCACACAGGTAATCACCTTGATGCTAGTGAAGCATGCAAGATGAGACTGAGTTTCGTTGTCATTTTGTGTGTGCAACGATACAACTTTATTATACTTATTGAGTATTGACCAAGTCGCCTTATTGTGTATAAGATGAGACTCTAAATAGATATGCAAGAGTCGAGTATGAAAAACATGTCTTTCATACTAGAGCTTTAAACCGAATATCGAGTGTCGGATTGCACATTGAGTATGTCGATCGAGTGGCTTGAGTTAGATACTTAGGTAGTATCTAGACTTAGTATTCGCACAACATAGGAAAGTGGCATGCCCTATCATAGTGGGAGCTATGTTGTGACACATATGTCATATACTATGTGTGTTTAGCGACAGTTTAAGAGTGACAATTATTTTCCCTACCTTGTCACTGTGTGATCCTTATAGGCCTTAGTGGTCGTTTTGGAACGAAGCCCTTTGACTTAGAACTGTGTTAAAAAATCAAAATTTGATGTTGCTACTTTAATGTGTTTTTTCGAAGAGCTGACAAAGGTTTTGGCTTACCGAAGCATATTAGGAAAGCAGTCAAGTTGAGATGATTTTTCATTAGTATCTAAGGAATGATCAATTCAACTTCACTATATTATTAGCCCGGCCGACGGTTATATTTAGTATATAACTACATATGTGTGAATAGCATAAAAGGGATATTGTATGCTAGCAGTGTTGTTCGAATGATTTGGGGAATCGTTATTATTGACAGTGTTATGTTAGTTTGATGGTAACTTAATATAACATTACTTGTTACTGTTTGGTCGCGCGCCCCATTTCCTGTATGAACTATGTTAAGTTTGTTATTGTAGTAAACTTGGTTGTGTGACCAAGTGGGAGGATTAAATTGGTTGTGTTGGCTGAGTGGGAGTATTGAAATTTGAATGCTAAAAAAGAGTCATTACAAATATTGATATTTACAACAATAATATTAGTTATTAAGGCTGTAAATATTTCTCCTTAATGACTCCATTATTCCAGCCAATAATGACAATTAATCCCTTGATTTACTCCTTGTAACTGATGTATTGTTACATTATATAAGGAGGTTGATTGTTTGTGAATTGATACAGAAAAATAGATCAATATATTACATACTACAATATAGCTACAAACTAGATATATAAAGCTACCATCACTAAGTGTGCAAGTGGTTTTGGGGTGTGAAGAATATCGGGTTTATTGTACCCGTCGGGTTGATGCAACTCATGCAAGTGGACGGAGGACAGCACAAGCTACCAGTACGAGTACCGTAATAAGCCAGGATTTGAAGTTATGTCGGGCTAGATTTTGAGATTGTAGAAACAAAAAAAATTCTAGGTTCAAAATCGTGTGGAACCTATATTTATAACTTCTAAGCCGAAAATGATAATTTGTTGAATTTGTATGCAAGTAAAATATTTAAATAATTATTAGGATTTCGCGAGAATAGTTTGTTTTTACGGAAATATTACAATAAAGAAAAATTTTTGTGTCCTCCGGGAGGACCATCCTCCTTACACCTAAAAGCAATCCACCAATGGAATGTATAAAGATTTGGGTGTAAGGACAACGGTTCTCCTGGAGGACACAAAAATAAGACTGAGTAATTTTGATGAAGAAACACACACATACATATTTCCTTTTTTTTAACGAAATTAGTAATTTAATTTTATAAATTATTGACTAGTATTTTACGGAGTATATTTTTATAAAAATAAATCAAAAGATTCACTTCGGTAAAACGAAACTTTATATTATGAAACGAGGAGAGAGTAATTTAATTTTATAATTTATCGACTAATAAGTTACGTAGTATAATTACGTATTTTTAGAGAGTGATTTAATTTTATAATTTACTGACTAATAAGTTACATAATATAATTACGTATTTTTATAGCTTATGAAAGTCAAAGATATTAACCTTGGAAAAACCAAAAACTAAAGGATAATCATTAACATTATGGAACTCTTGAATAAAAAGCACATTATGGAACTCTTGAATAAAAAAGCAGTTGTTGGGAATAAGGTTTGAACCCCCGTCCTTTACTACTCATTGAGATGATCTTATTGCTAGCCTCCAACAACCTGTGCTACATTAAATTCTTGCAAAATATGAAAGCAAATTTTATGGGGTATTCTCTCGTGTACCCCTGAACTTTTTCGTTTTCTATGGTGTACCTCTCGTTTTTCACAAAAAAACTTTGACCGACAATAATTCTCTGTTACGAGTTCAGAAAATGGTAATTTTTTTTCAAACCAATTATCTCGTCAAGGCCTTCAATTTGAAAAAAAAAAATCACCTCTTTTTAAACACGTAGCCGGTAGTTATGGTTGGTCAAACATTTTTTAACGAATAAACTTTTACCGACCATAATTCCCGACTACGAGTTGAGACGTCGGTGAATTTTTTTTAAACGGAAGACCTTTTAAAGAAGGTCAATTTGAAAAAAAATGTTAACGTATTCTGAACTTGTAGCCAAGAGTTATTGACGGTCAAAGTTTTTTTTGCATGAAAAGAGGGGTATATCATAGAAAATGAAAAAGTTGAGGGGTACACGAGAGAATATCCCAAATTTTATTTATCCCTAAATTCATATAGGGCTATAGCCCATATAGCCCAAAGGCTAGATCCGCCTGCAATATTTGTAGGAATTTTCATCGCGTGAAAGATAAGAAGGAATATGTTGGGGATAGAGCAATTGTAAAATATTTGTCCATACCGAATGCACGTTCACACATTGTCCGTTTCCCAAGCGTGTATAAAATGGTGTTGGCATAGGTAACGCCTCTTACATAACTTGCATGAGTTGCATTATCGATCAATAATCAAAACTCAAAACACTAATACAGTCATCAAACACTTCCATTTCAACTCGAGGTATGTTCTCCCAATGCTATACATTATATATTTATATTTCCCGTCTCGGTTATTTATTTACTTTTAATTTTGACACCAAAACCAACGGCCAGGGGAGAGGAGGGAAACATTTGTAAATGAATGACACAAGATGAACTAATTACTCATAAAAAACCTTGTCAATATAAAAAGGTAAACAAATAAATGAGATATTCTAAAATGGAATAGACCCAAGATGTGTGAGTCTAGTGGAATTTCAGGGTAACCTCAAAGCCTCCTAAGGAGGAATTGCGAGGTCCTGGGTTCGATTCCCTAGATGAACACTTTCCTGGGGACCTGACGCCCGGAAAGGGAATAATCCCCGCGGGAAAGAACTCACATGGTACAGGCGCCTAGCAGGGTAAGACAGTCTCGTCGATCTCATACAAGTTTGTTTATCAGACAATTTTCTTGCCAATAATTCATTAATTCTTACTGTACATGTTTTCAAATTACAGATTTATAGCAGGAAATATGAGTACAGGATTAAAAGTACTAGAAAAGTTAGGAGAGGGTTACGGTTACGTGAAAGAGAAGGCTAAGGAGGCAGAAAAGAAAGAGAGAGAAGTGGCCGAAGAAATAAAAGCAAAGACGAAAATGGTTAAAGATGCCGAGGTTGAAGTTAAAGGGTTCATTTCAAATACTACCTTCGAAGATTTAGTGCTTCAAGAGACAAAAGAATGGTCTGGATCGTGTACTACAGACGGATTTCCGGCTACAATTTTAGACGCGAATAATAATTGGTTTATTCATGTCGCTAGCACGCTTACCATGCCTAGAGGGTCCAAAGGCGCTGTGGTTTATGTCAGCAAAGAGCCGGATGAAGAGAGTAGTAACGCTTGGGTCGTGGCGTGGAGTGTCCCTGGTGACGGTTATAATAAGGTACCAACTATAAAATCGTGTAATTAGTATGATTTTATTTATTAACTCGATATAGAGGTACCATGTTCATGGTATCGAATATAACGCGGAAATTAATTACAGATATATGCGGAAGCCGGACAAATGAGCAAGTACCCAAAAGGTGGAATTGACTGGCAAAAAATTGAGTCGAAACTTGATGGATCCTCCAAAGAAGTCAACGTGAGGAACATGGAAGATAGATTGGAAGTGAAGGGTCATATTGGTGATGATGCCCATCATACGCTCTTTCAAGTCACCTTCGCGGGTATCATAGATTAAAAATCCCTTGTGATATTAATCAACTAGCTTAGAACCCGTGCAAAATTGCACGGGTATAAATAAATAATATGAATAAAAAAGTCTTAAGTTTTAGCTACAAAAAAAATATTAGTTTGAATGTACAAATACCTTATAAAAATGAATAGAGTCCGAAATTATGAGGGTGCCATGATATTCAATCGAACAAATTTATAATGAACATGCCTTAACAAAATGATGACACTAAAAATCCTTAACCTTGAAGTCATCTTAAACTCTTAATGATATCTTCTTAATGATTTTAATCGTTCATCTCCTCCGACAAAACCTATTTTCATAGACATAATCAAGGCGCCTGCGAGTCTGCGACCCAACCCAAATGTAAAAAAAAATTCTCTAAGGTTGTATTATGTTTAAATATCACAAAAAATAGGTTACCATTTATTAGTTCTAAATAGTTTTTCGGTGCCCAGACTCGGTATAAGACCATTAGACAAATGAACGATGGGTTATGTAAATGATCAAATGAACGATGGGTTATGTGGATGATCAAATTATCGTTCGAATATATTCCAAATATAAAAAGCTAAACAAATGATGAGACACCCATAAATAAAATTAGTAAACTGATAACCGGCTCCAAAGAGCCGTTGGCAGCCACTCAAGGAGCCGTTGGCTCTCCTCAAATCAAGCCTCCCATATCATTGTAATTATGCACATAATTTATCCTTTCCTAGTTTAGCCTATATTCTTTTGTATAAATAGCTAACCTACATAATGTAATAACACAATTGTACTCTCATATCATTATACTAATGTATACAATATTTCCAATATTCCAATGATCATATATTTCAACATGGTATCAGTGTAATCTAGGTTTTCTTTTCTTCTCTTTGTCTCCAATACTCTGTCTCTGCCGTCTCTTCTATCTATCTTCGAAAAAAAAATATAAACAAACCAATGACAAACGCTGCATCGTCTTCTTCTGAGGTCGTTCATTCGGCTTCGACTATCGATTCCTCACAATCTCAATCTTATTCCATGGTTCACGTGGAACACACCGGTGCTAACATTACCCCGATTACTTTCAATGGCAAAAACTATGATGAATGATCTCGCTCTTTCCAACTCGCTCTCATGGCGAAAGGAAAGTTTGGATACATTGACGGGTCTATTTCTAAACTGTCTGAAACGGACAGCAATCACGCGACCTGGTGTTCCTCTAATGCTCTCGTGACCATGTGGATTTATAACACTCTTGTTCCTGAATTACGAAGGCAGATTTCTTTACGACCCGAAGCACGATTGGTTTGGACCGATATCAAAAATCGGTTTTGTCAAACTAACGAAGCAAGGATTTATCAATTACAAGTCGAATTGTTGGCATGTCGTCAAGGCGCAAACGAGTCTCTTATGGAGTACTATGGCAGGATGACCACTATATGGGACGCTTTCCTCGAACATGACACGATTCAATCGTGTTCCTGCAATCCCTGTAAGTGTAATTGGCTTACTATTATTGATGCTCGCAGGGAACGGAAACGGGTACACGACTTCCTGATGGGTCTTGATGACCGGTTCTTCAATGCTAGATCACAAATTATCGGTATCAATCCTCTTCCCTCTTTAGACCTTATTTACAATCGTTTATTGCAAGAAGAAGGGGTTCGAAATTTATCAATTAATAAGACCGAAACCACGCCTGATGTGATGGCCTATGCTGCCCGTGCTCATCATGGTGCACGACGGTCGGGTGGGGGGCGAGAACGTCGTAGTGAACCTTCTAAATATTATTGCATCGCCTGTAAAAAATCTGGTCACAGCTTGAAATTCTGCTACCAAGTGACGGGACTTTACCCCGAATGGTGGGGTGACCGTCCTCGTCCTCGTATCTATGTTGATCCTAACGCTACTGATTTGAGCAACGCCGTATTCGTGCCTGACCCACGAAGTACAACCCCTGCCACTCGGCCAAAACAGGGGACCACCGTGCTGTCTCCTAAAGCTCACGTGGCTGCGACTTCCACACCATCCCACACGGCTGCTTCAACTTCCCAGCCGCCTATCTCCACCTTTGATAAAATAGACTTGAACAATCTCACAACCAGTGAGTTGGATGAATTGGGTAAGTTATTACATGCACGCAAAGGCGACACAGATACAACCCGTCTCAATGGTAATTTTTCCTCCTTTTCTTGGATTATCGATACGGGAGCATCTCACCATATGTCGGGATGTCTCTCGCATTTTTCTAATCTTAAAATAATTTCTCCTTTATCAGTTGGACTCCCAAATGGGGATCTTACAGTTGCCACACAAAGTGGTGACATCCGTCTATCATCTCGTCTTATCTTACGAAATGTCTTATATGCTTCAAATTTACATTGTAATTTGATCTCTGTTTCTAGTCTTTTAATTGATACAAGTCTTACTGTTCAATTTTCCTATAACTTGTGCCTTATTCAGGACTGTACCTCGAAGACTGTGATTGGTGCGGGTGAGCAACACGAGGGGCTTTACTACCTCAAAGGTGTCCGGAATGATAAGGCACAAGCATACTTGGTTGAGACAGGAAATCCAATGGAACTCTGGCACAAACGGTTGGGGCATCCTTCTTCCGAAATTTCACGTTTTTTACCTTTTTTTCATGTATCTAAGAATACTACTATTTTTCATAGCAGAACTTGCGACATTTGTTTACGTGCGAAACAAACTCGCGAACATTTTTCTTTAAGTAATAGTCATGCTACATCATCTTTTGATATTATACACTGTGACATTTGGGGCCCATATTCGAAAAACGCCTCTTGTGGTTCACGGCATTTTTTAACTATAGTAGACGATTTTTCACGGTCAACTTGGGTCTATCTTTTACAAAACAAAAGCGACACGAAACAAACTTTATTGAATTTTTTTGCCATGATCGAACGTCAATTTGACAAGAAAATTAAAATTTTACGTACCGACAATGGTACAGAATTTCGCCCTCTCATACCTTTTTTTAAAAGTAACGGCATTCTTTTTCAACATTCTAACGTTGACACGCCTCAACAAAATGGGCGGGTCGAACGTAAACATCGTCACATTTTAAACGTTGCCCACGCTCTACTCTTTCAAGCTCACTTACCCATATATTTTTGGGGCGAATGTGTCTTGAGTGCCGTTTATTTAATAAATCGTACTCCGACTCGTCTCCTACACGGTAAAACTCCATATGAAGCTCTTTTTAACAAACCTCCTCCTTTTGAAAATATCAAAAATTTTGGTTGCTTAGCTTACGCCAAGTCCCTAAATCGGTCTCATGATAAATTCGCTCCCAAGAGCCGTAAATGCATTTTTATTGGTTATCCGTTTGATAAAAAAGGGTGGCGTCTTTATGACTTAGATACCGGATCTTATTTCGAGTCAAGAGATGTCATTTTTGTCGAAACGGAATTCCCATTTCAAAACCTCCATATCCATGACACTACTGACTCCCCTCTTCTGCTTGAACCTACAAACAACATTGATAGTACCCTTCTTATTTCACCAACGGTACAACCATCGCACAATGTCACTCAAAACCCACCTAAACCAAATTCAGAGTCCCTCTCCACCAAACAACCCTCCATCGACACCACAACATCTACCCCACCCGCGGACACCACCACTTCCGCTGACCTCACGGCCCCTCCCAACCTTGGACGCGACCATCGTCTTAAAATGCCAAACACCAACCTCAAAGATTTCGTTGTCTCAAAACCTCGCCCCTCGTTACTGTTGGAGTTAGTGTCCTCCACAATAGTGCGTTAACATATTAAATCTCATTAATGGAATATCATCAGATATTTAATTATTTGATCCTCGTCAGTTGATTAACGTAAATCGATAACGGTTGGCTGACTAGAGTTTGACGTTATTGTCGTGAGACGGCGGTGATCAACTGACCCCTTTCGGTCACACCTAAAGGAACGAACCCCAATTGATAACTAATTAATTGTATGAGATACAATTTGTTTAGTCCCTTGATTTATAGACTAAGAGGTTAGTCGATTATTTTTAGAGAGATTTCGAGTTGCGAACTCGAGAAGTGGCAGTTATTATTTAATTATGCGATAATTAAATAATAAGTTTTGGGAAACGGGTTTTAGTTAATTAACTGTTAATTTACTAAAATTGTACTAATTGATTAATGTGATTAATATTAGTACGTAAATAATATGTGTAGTGGTACACGTATATTTACGGAGTGAATTGGACGAATTAATTATGGAAGTATTTAAACATGATACGATGTTTAAATTAAAAATTACACGGATTTGTGCGACAAATATAAGAACCAACATGGACCCGTAAATGGTCAAGTGGACCGTGTAAAGTAAGAGTAGTGGATGATTATTCACATAATCATTTCACCTTATTTTCTATACTACCATAATTTATCTTATGTAAGAGTTTGCATGTGATGTAAGATAAAAACATAAGACAAATTTTCTCCACTCCCTCACTCCACCTTCCACCCGCCACTTCCTTTTCCCTATATACTCCATCTATTGTTCACATTTTACTCCACCTCATTTCTTTACTCTACCTACATGCATGTGAACATTTTATTCATCTCTCTAAAATAATAATCCTTACTATTAAGCTTGTTAGTAAGAACACAAATAATATTACTAAGACTAGTTAGTAATACTACTAATAATAATCAAGGGTAAAATATTAACAAGTTCTAGTTCATACTTGTTATTATTTTTGGGTTAGTTCTTGGGTGCAACAAGAAGGAAATCTTCTATTTTGAAGATTTGCAAGGAGGATCTTCCATTGGTATAAGCTCAAGAACAAGCTAGTAAGGTGAACTAGTTTGTGCCCTTTTTACCACAAATTCAATGTAAGGAAATTGTTCTTTCCTTTTATGCTTTCATATTAGCATACATGTTACATAAATCACCTAAATGATAATTTATGAGATAAATTAATTTTATTAGAGAGTCTAATATGGATCTATGATCTTTCAAGTGGTATCAGAGCTTAAACTTGTAATTTGCATGTTGATTTTAAGTATTTTAATGAATTATGAGATAATTTGTAAAAACTCAAAAATTGTGTTAGAAGAGGTTTTAGCACGAAATTTTTGGTACATGCATACCTACTGATCTAAGAAAGTTTGTGGAATTTTTGATGATTTTTAAAGTTATTTTGCTAATTTTAATGTTTTTTGGTAGAAAACCGAGTCAAAATGTCGTATTTTAGTGAAAAATTGACTAAAATTAGTTCAAAGTTGATTTAGTGTATGGATTTTTTTTGGTAGTTCATGCATATTTTCTACTGATTGTATGCAAAAAGTTGAAGGTTGGTTCGAATTTTTTGCATGTTTATTGATTTTTGAGTTAAAAGTCGATAAAGGTCCAATTAATTAATCATAATTTCGAAACTTTTGATTCTGCCCATGATAAATTTATGTACATTTAATAATATTATTTAAATGTCAAAAGTGATTTTTCATGTGTGTTTTCACTTTGTTTTGATGTTTATTAGTTTTAGTGGTTAAAAACCGATAAATATCGATCTTTTTCTTCACAAAATTTATCCGGAATTTTTGGGCAATTTTTCTGACATTTTGGTGTTCTTGGGAGTGTTCCAGAATACTAAAAAAAATTTGTTTCAATTTTTTGGGTAATGTTTCAATTATTTTGGATTTTTACTTAAATATTATGATTTTATCGATTAAATTAGCAAATTATCACCAAATCAAACTAATAATTTATCATAAAATTAGTGAGGACTAATTTTGAGGTTCAAAACAGTTTGGACAATTAGTTTGGACTTAAATGAGATTTAAGAGTTAGTTATTGATTTTTACATGTTAAAAATCGATTAAATCCACACAAACCGAGATGGATACCAATGAATGATAGATAGGGCGATTTTGGCATCATATTTACAGAATTTTAAGCATATTTATTTAAGTTGAATGAATGATTGTCATTTATTTAAAGTATTTATCTTGTTGTACCTAGTATGGCCTAGTTAATTTTAATCGTTATTACCCGAAATGAATGGGAATATCGATTTGTTTGTAATTAAATACGATCTCGTATCGTCGGTTTATAATTAATTAATAGTTTTATTTATTTTATTAATTAATGTATAATAGGAATAGCTATGTAATTCATTTGTAATAGTTATTTTACCGGCGTTTCCAAAAGACGGATTACAACGAGACGGAGTCTATTTTTGGAAGGTGTTCCAAATCCCACAAGGAAGAGCCACTTATGGAATGAAGAGGCAAGGGACCAAGGAGTTGGTTTCCGAAATGTAATAGACTAGTTTTTATTAACTAGGTGGCCATACTAGGATTTATTCATATGCTTACATGTTTGCTTGATTTATTTTCGCGCATGCCAAAATCGCCATTCACATGCATTTTATTTTCGCGGTTGTCAATTCACGTCATTTACATTCACCAAATTAATTCACTTATAAGGAATTTATGACTAAATTGACAAGATCTCTCACATAACTAAAATTGAGATTAGCCTTACCAATTAGTAACACCTATGAATCTCTTGTTCATTAGAGCCACGCTCGCCCAAGCGGGGTGTTCTCTTTTTACCTTGGGTAAGTAGGGTGGTAAACGGTTATCACACTCTAAAATTGGTTGGACTCAACGGGATATAAGACGGTCTTGTGTTCCGGGGCTAGTAGATGAATTTGAGGAAATTCGTCGACCAAGAGTTCTAGAGGTAGAATTAGTCAACGTGACTTACCGAATTTACGCAATTATGGGATGTTTCGCCCAAGCGATGCTCATTTTTGTTTAATATTTGGGTCTTGGAATCATTTATATAATTTAGTGGGAGGTCATTATATAAATACTAAAACTTGGTAAACATGTTTTTACAAGTAATTTTTAAAAACAATGAATGTTAATTTTCCCTTTTTGTTGTAGCATTTTAATTCGCAATGGCAACTTCATCAACTCCATAGACTACTTCACTAGGCAAAGATTCATGGCTAAGGTCCGTAATGGACAAATGTATTTTAAAATATGACGGTAGTAACTTTCTTGAATGGGAATCCAACATCAAAAGTGTCGCGTTGTCCGACAATGTGCTCACTTATTTGACCGATGCTCCTCCAATCGAGCCCGGTGCAAGAGCTTCATCGGCGGTGTGGACCGCCTATGATGACTATGTGAGGATGTTGAATGATATCAAGAATGTGTTGATATGGTCAATATCCCCAAAGCTCAAGCTATCATGCATTTCTTTAAATGCTTACGAGATTTTCACTCGTATGATCACTATGTTTTCACAAACACCTAAAGTCCGTCAATACGATGCGGCGGCACGCTTCTTTGAAGCTAAGCTTGAGAGGGGCCAAAAGGTTGGTCCCCATGTACTCAAAATTGTCGAATATGTTGACATCCTAGAGCGTCTAGGGTGTAAGATTCCTAAGACTCTTGTGGTGGATCGTATCCTTCACTCACTCCCCACCAAGTTTGCCCACTTTAGGGTAAACTACAACATGAATGACATGGATAAGAGTTACCATGAAATTCATGCACTCCTCACCCAAGCGGAGAGGGATATGGAGGCTAGTGGGAGTGAAAAGGGAGATGTTTTAACCATGAAGTTAAAGAACATGTCTCTTGGAGTTAAGAAAGGAAAAGGGATAGAAAAGTCCCAATTCAAGAAATCGTCAAAGAAACATGACAAGAGAAAGGGGAAGACCATTGAGAATGGCAATCTCAAGGCAAAAAGTGTCAAGCTCTCCGAGGCCGAATGTTTCCATTGTAATGGGAAGGGGCATTATAGGAGGAGTTGTCCCAAATACTTGGAGGATCTCAAGGAAGGGCGTGTGACGCCTATTGGTATGATTTCCTCTCTCTATGTGATAGACGTTAATTATGCTTGTACTTCCACTTGGGTACCTGATACCGGATGTGGCTCTCACCTTTGTAACCATTTGCAGGGTATAAGGGACGTGCAAGCACTAGCAAAAGGTGATGTGGATCTCCGCATGGGCAATGGAGCTAGAGTAGCCGCCATTGCCGTAGGGACCTATGTGCTCACTTTAGCTAGTGGTTTAGAGTTGTATTTAAATAAGTGTTATTTTGTACCAACTTTAACTAAGAACATCATCTCCATTTCGCGTTAGACACGAAAGGTTTTTGTTTTATGATTAAGGACAAGTGTTGTACTTTTTCTTTTAATGATGTGGTTTATGGCAAGGCCATTTCAATTGGAGGCATTTATGTTTTAAATGATGTTAATAACGTTTATCATATGGAAACTAAAAAGCTCAAAAAAGGTGATCCAAACGAATCCTACCTTTGGCATTGTCGTTTAGGCCACATAAACAAAAGACGCATTAAGAGACTTGCTTCATCAAAAGTGCTCAAACCATTTGATTTCGAATCTTATGGTACATGCGAGTTTTGCCTTTTAGACAAGATGACTCGTGCACCTTTTGCGGGAAAAGGGACACAAGCTAGTGAGGTTTTGGCTCTCATACACACGAATGTGTGTGGACCATTAACCATCACCGCTAGAGGAGGTTTTCAGTACTTCATTACTTTTACTGATGACTTAAGTAGATATGGGTATGTCTACTTAATGAAGAACAAGAGTTAAGCCTTTGACAAGTTCAAAGAGTTTCAAAAGGAAGTAGAGAACCAATTGGATAAAAAGATAAAGACCCTACGGTCCGACCGTGGTGGTGAGTATCTAAATATTGAATTTGATTCACACCTAAAAGATTGTGGTATAGTATCACAATGGACTCCTCCTGGTACACCGCAATTAAATGGTGTGGCCGAAAGGAGAAACCGAACTTTACTTGATATGGTTCGGTCAATGATGAGTCTAACTGAGCTTCCTAGTTCATTTTGGGGTTTTGCCCTCTTGTCTGCAGTATTTTTACTAAATCGAAGCCCGACTAAAGCGGCCGATAAGACTCCATATGAGATATGGACAGGGAAAGTCCCTCATTTGTCATTCATGCGTATTTGGGGTTGCGAAGCGTACGTTAAGAAGTCTGACAATAAGCTTGCACCCAGGTCTGACAAATGTCTTTTTGTAGGATATCCAAGGGATACACGTGGCTATTACTTCTACAATAACACGAGAACAAAGTGTTTGTGGCTCGTGATGTTGTCTTCCTAGAAAAGGAGTTTATTTCTAGGAGACAGAGTGGGAGAAAATTTGAACTTGAAGAAGTTCGAGAGCCACAAACCGAGAATGAGGTAGAGGAGAACGTGGAGGATAGCATTCCCTCTTCCTCTGAAACGGTAATTATTCCTAGAAAGTCAAGTAGGATTTCTAATCAACCTGATCTCTACCTTGGTAACATCGAAGAGGATGGTGTTTTGTTACTTCTTGAAAGTAATGAACCCACTACCTACAAATCGGCCATGTCTAGTCCCGACTCCTCGCTTTGGCTAGAAGCCATGCGGTCCGAAATGGATTCCATGTACGAGAACCAAGTATGGGACTTGGTGGATTTACCTGAGGCAGTGCGACCCCTTCAGTGTACATGGATATATAAAATTAAGCTCGGCGTGGATAAACATGTGGATGTTTACAAAGCTAGATTGGTGGCAAAAGGTTTCACCCAAGTTCATGGTTTACACTATGACGAAACCTTCGCTCCAGTCGCTATGCTTAGGTCCATTAGGATAATCTTAGCGGTTTCCGCATTTCATGATTATGAGATTTGGCAAATGGATGTCAAAACCGCCTTCTTGAATGGGATTCTAGAAGAAGAGGTGTACATGATACAACCTGAAGGTTTTGTGGATACATCTAACCCTAAGAAGGTGTGTAAGCTTAAAAATTCCATCTATGGTCTTAAACAAGCATCTAGGAGTTGGAATCATCACTTTGATCATGTTATTAAACAATACGGTTTCACTAGAAGTGTGGAAGAACCGTGTTTATACATGAAGTTTAGTGGGAGTAAGGTTGCATTCCTTGTCCTATATGTGGATGACATATTGCTCATTGGGAATGATGTTCCATCAGTCGCTTCCGTTAAGGAGTGGCTAGGGAAACACTTCCAAATGAAGGACTTGGGAGAGGCACAACGAATCTTAGGTATCCGGATCTATAGGGATAGGTCCAAGAGGATACTAGCATTGAGTCAAGAAGCTTATATTGACAAAGTTCTTGACCGGTTCAATATGAAAGACTCCAAGAGAGGATTCCTACCTATAGGCCAAGGGATTACTTTGAGCAAGTCACAGTCTCCCTCCACCCCTAAGGAAATTGAACACATGAAGACCGTCCCTTATGCTTCCGCTGTTGGGTCTATCATGTATGCTATGATTTTTACTCGTCCCGACGTTGCGTATGCCTTGAGCATGACAAGTCGGTATCAAGCCAAGCCTGGTGAGAGCCACTGGATAGCCGTAAAGAACATCCTTAAGTACTTGAGAAGGACTAAGGATTTGTTCTTAGTGTTTGGAGGAGAAACTGAGTTGCGTGTAAGAGGTTACACGGACGCAAGTTTCCAAACCGATCGGGATGACATGAAATCCCAATCCGGCTACGTGTTTATGCTAAATGGAGGAGCTGTTTGCTGAAGAGCTTCAAGCAAAGTGTTACTGCGGATTCTACAACAGAGGCTGAGTACCTTGCAGCGTCTGAGGCTGCGAAGGAAGCTGTTTGGATTAGGCAATTCATGGAGGGGCTAGGAGTAGTCCATTCCGCCAAAGATTCTATCACTCAATATTGTGATAACAGTTGAGCTATTTTTCAAGCCAAAGAGCCTAAGTCTAGTAACAAATCTAGACATATTGAAAGGAAATACCATGTAATTAGAGATTATGTGGAAAGGAAGGAAATTGACATTTGTAAGGTTGGGACAGATGATAATATTGCTGATCCTTTAACCAAGCCTTTATCAAAGGCTAAGCATGATGGTCATGTCGTCGCTATGGGATTGAGACGAGTACCAGATTTTCTTTAGATTATGGATATGTAATAATTGGATAGTGTATCTTTTATTATATATATGATAATCACATTCATTGTTTTCGCATTCATTTATTTTATGAATCTTTTATTTAGTGTGACTAAATTTTAATACCTTGTTTATTTGAATAAGTTGTGGAGACAATGTTGAACACTATTCAAGTGAATAAGATGAACATTGTATTTTGTCCCTAGTCACTTAATGAGGTGACGTCTCGGAGTGACTAGATTGTAAGTCGATTGATGGTTGTTCAACACCATAAGGTCATACGTGATGACTGGTCGATTACATAGGCAGAGTGTGTGACACTTTGCCGGACAGTGACCATTTAGAGAGTCCCTAAGTTCTATTATAGACGCCTGGTCATGGCGGGGATCTCTAAGATGTTCTAATGAGTCGATTCTTTTGACTGGAGACTATTATCTGAGCAAGTGCAGTTTCCGAGTGACTTTGGTTTTTGTCCTAGGTCGTGCCGTGAAAGGAGGCCAAAAGGGCATTTACTAGGTCATGGTGAGCTATATTGTGTAATAGGATAGATAGGGCATACAGGAATTGTCCACCCACGTTGGGTAACTATATCTCAAGGCCACTCGAGGAGTTAATGACTACAAATGCGTGGCCACGCTCGGAAGTAATCTGTGAGAGATTTTTCCAAGCAGGTAGTCACACTCCCGATCGAGAAAACCACTCGCGATGTGTTCATGTGCAAGTGCGACCTGAAAGACACCTTGCATTGAGTGGGAAATTAAAACGGACAAGAGAAATGGTAGCGCACACCTTGTGTCGGACAAGTGGGAGATTGTTGGAGTTAGTGTCCTCCACAATAGTGCGTTAACATATTAAATCTCATTAATGGAATATCATCAGATATTTAATTATTTGATCCTCGTCAGTTGATTAACGTTAATCGATAACGGTTGGCTGACTAGAGTTTGATGTTATTGTCGTGAGACGGCGGTGATCAACTGACCCCTTTCGGTCACACCTAAAGGAACGAACCCCAATTGATAACTAATTAATTGTATGAGATACAATTTGTTTAGTCCCTTGATTTATAGACTAAGAGGTTAGTCGATTATTTTTAGAGAGATTTCGAGTTGCGAACTCGAGGAGCGGCAGTTATTATTTAATTATGCGATAATTAAATAATAAGTTTTGGGAAACGGGTTTTAGTTAATTAACTGTTAATTTACTAAAATTGTACTAATTGATTAATGTGATTAATATTAGTACGTAAATAATATGTGTAGTGGTACACGTATATTTACGGAGTGAATTGGACGAATTAATTATGGAAGTATTTAAACATGATACGATGTTTAAATTAAAAATTACACAGATTTGTGCGACAAATATAAGAACCAAAATAGACCCGTAAATGGTCAAGTGAACCGTGTAAAATAAGAGTAGTGGTCTAGTGGATGATTATTCACATAATCATTTCACCTTATTTTGTATACTACCATAATTTATCTTATGTAAGAGTTTGCATGTGATGTAAGATAAAAACATAAGACAAATTTTCTCCACTCCCTCACTCCACCTTCCACCCGCCACTTCCCTTCCCTATATACTCCATCTATTGTTCACATTTTACTCCACCTCATTTCTTTACTCTACCTACATGCATGTGAACATTTTATTCATCTCTCTAAAATAATAATCCTTACTATTAAGCTTGTTAGTAAGAACACAAATAATATTACTAAGACTAGTTAGTAATACTACTAATAATAATCAAGGGTAAAATATTAACAAGTTCTAGTTCATACTTGTTATTATTTTTGGGTTAGTTCTTGGGTGCAACAAGAAGGAAATCTTCTATTTTGAAGATTTGCAAGGAGGATCTTCCATTGGTATAAGCTCAAGAACAAGCTAGTAAGGTGAACTAGTTTGTGCCCTTTTTACCACAAATTCAATGTAAGGAAATTGTTCTTTCCTTTTATGCTTTCATATTAGCATGCATGTTACATAGATCACCTAAATGATAATTTATGAGATAAATTAATTTTATTAGAGAGTCTAATATGGATCTATGATCTTTCAGTTACACGCTCTCACCACCTCATCATCGTCTTTAGGTACGACATTTCCTCTTTCTCATTATCTTACTTATGATAAGTTTTCACCTAAACATAAGATCTTCTTGTCGGCCGTGACTAAAAATCACGAGCCTAGCTTCTTTAAAGATGTTGTGCAGGTTCCCGAATGGCGTGAGGCCATGAGACATGAGCTCGATGCACTTGAGAAAAACAATACGTGGACTCTCGAAGATTTACCTCCCAACAAAAAGGCTATTGGGTCCAAATGGGTCTACAAAATCAAGTACAACGCCGACGGGTCAATCGAGCGCTATAAAGCTCGCCTAGTTATCATGGGCAATCGTCAAGTCGAAGGAGTGGATTACAATGAAACTTTTGCCCCTACTGTTAAGCTCGTCACCGTTCGTGCCCTTCTTGCTATTGCCGCCGCAAAACAATGGGCTCTCCATCAAATGGATGTCCATAACGCCTTCCTCCATGGAGACCTCAATGAGGAAGTATATATGAAACCGCCCCCGGGATTCCTACACTCGGCTAAAGGGAAAGTCTGTCGACTTCGAAAATCTTTATATGGTCTTCGGCAAGCACCCAGATGTTGGTATGCAAAGCTTGCCTCCGCTCTCCTCAAATACGGGTTTTCGCAATGTCCTTATGACCACTCCCTATTTTCCATCTCTCAACCGGACACAGAGGTACACGTCTTAGTCTACGTCGATGACTTGGTAATTTGTGGCAACAATATCAATTTTATCTCTAAATTTAAAACCTATTTAAGCCAATGTTTTCACATGAAAGATCTCGACCATTTAAAGTACTTTCTTGGCCTTAAAATTGCGCGCAACCCAACCGGTTTATTTGTGTCTCAACGAAAATATGCCCTCGACATTTTAAGTGAAACCGGGCTACTTGGTACAAAACCTACACCTATTCCGATGGAACAAAATCATCGTCTTGCCCTCTCCAAAGCCGACCTTATGCACGACCCACAACCTTACCGTCGTCTAGTCGGTCGCCTTGTTTATCTGACAAAACGCGCCCCGAGTTAACATACTCCGTTCATATTCTCGAACAATTCATGCATGCCCCCACAACTGAGCATTGGGCCGCAGCTTTGAATGTTGTTCGATATATAAAGAATTTTCCGGACCAAGGTATACTTCTTCGAGCTGATTGTGACCTACGACTAAATGCCTATTGTGATGCGGACTATGCCACATGCCCTACGAGCCGTAGGTCCCTATCCGCATATATCGTCTTCCAGGGCTCCTCTCCTATTTCATGGAAGACCAAGAAACAGGCCACCGTCTCCAAATCCTCTGCTGAAGCCGAATACCGAGCTATTGCATTTACGGTTAGTGAACTAAAATTGCTCAAGGGCCTACTTCAAAGCCTCGGTATCTCGCATAACACGCCTATTAAACTTCAATGCGACAACAAATCCGCTCTTCACATCGCTCGAAATCCGGTTTTTCACGAGCGAACCAAACACATTGAAGTTGATTGTCATTTTATTCGGGATGAAATTCAAAAAGGGATTATCGCTCCTACTTACGTCCACACAAAGGCGCAACTAGCGGACATTCTCACTAAAGCCCTCAGCCGTGCTTCATTCGAAGACCTTGTGTCCAAGTTGGGTGTCTCGGTTCTCCACACGCCAACTTGCGGGGGGATGATAACCGGCTCCAAAGAGCCGTTGGCAGCCACTCAAGGAGCCGTTGGCTCTCCTCAAATCAAGCCTCTCATATCATTGTAATTATGCACATAATTTATCCTTTCCTAGTTTAGCCTATATTCTTTTGTATAAATAGCTAACCTACATAATGTAATAACACTATTGTACTCTCATATCATTATACTAATGTATACAATATTTCCAATATTCCAATGATCATATATTTCAACATAAACAAAAGACTGGGACGGATCGAGTACATGGCCTAAGGATTATTAAATTCATCCCATTATATTACTCCGTACTAATTAGTATAGTCTGAATAGATAATATGGACCTGAAGAGACATGTGCAGAAGTATAAAATATGATGTTGGTTGAGTTACATTTCTATAATGCCCAATACACCGTGCGCCTAAAATGCATAAAATCTATATGGTGGACGGTCAAGCATCACCATTTCTAACAGCTATATATAAGTGAAAACTATCATTGTGGAAACTAAAAGAAACATAAAATCAATGTTCAATACATCTTGAGTCGAAAATGCGTGATTAAATTACATTTGTATGATGTTCTCAAGTAACTAAACTATGTAGCCATGTCTAGGAATGATTGATACTCCATACTATAAATGAACCATTTCTTTATATTTCAAATGCAAATAAAAAAAGGCTAAAAGCCAAGTATTAAAGTTTGTTAACCTTCCTAACTTCCTTAGAACGGATGTATGTTTTATTCTACTTAGTTGACCCGTCTTAAGCTTAAGACGAATAATAAGAAGGCCGATATACCTGTCTTAAATAACCCTAAGCCGTTTAATTAAATTTATTTGTTCGCAATAGTCAATCATAATAGAGATGACTATAACTTTGCAAATTTTGTTTTTCCAATTGGTCGGAATTCAAAAACTTAAATAGCGACACTTCTAATACTAATAGTAAGATTCCTAACTGACCTATTAAGAACTCCGTACAATTGATTTGAAAACTTTCATGCTTCAGTAACTACTTTGTGCATCTTTTCCTATAATTAATGCTTAAATTTAATGGATAAGGGCTCTTAATTGTAAAGTGATGAGTATCAAAACATCCTCAAAAGCATTATGTCACGCAAATCTCACATAAATCGCCCAAACAATAACGGAGTACTTAGTAGAAAAAGTTACAGAGAAATACGGAGTACTTCGTATGTTTTAGGGCTTGCTTGGAATGGGAGTAATTATTAAGGGAGTAATAGAGCTAAAATGAACTAAAAAATGGAGGGAATGGATTGAGGTTGGAGATAGAAATGGATAGAAATAGGGAAATATAGTGTAATACTCCCTCCATTAGGGGAGTAATTGTTTCCTACCTCTCCCCCCAAGTAATGCATTACCTCCATATGGAGGTAATAATTCCTCCCTCACCTCCTTTTTCCACCCTCCACAACCACCACAAAGCACCAATCTCCTCTTATTTCTTCTTATTTTAGCTCTCATTACTCCCTTAATAATTACTCTCATTCCAAGCGAGCCCTTAGGGTTAATAATTAATCAATTTAATTCAATTGTCAATTACTCGTATAATGCAAATATATAATCCTATCTCATACATAAAAATGACTGTAGCTAATTACCGAAATCTAAATAGACGATGAAAATACCCGATTAAGAAAATTGGCATTCGATAATTTCCAATCAATTTTGCAGCGAAGCGAAGCGCCAGCGGTTGAGAGATATGAACTGAATAGTAAAATTGTAGGGGAATAGGATAGATTAAGAAATTTGGCTTAAAAGTCAATGGATGCAGATTGATTGATTAAACTCTAATCGTATGTTTGGAGGATGAGAAGTAGAATGAAGGAGGAGGGCCGAGGATGCAATGATGTATACGGCTAGGAAAAGTAAATGGCGTTAGATAATAAAGGTAAATAAAATATTATTTTACGGTTATGTTGAAGAGAGTTGTGTTAGGCGGGAAAAGGAGTAAGGAGAGATTGACACATGTACAGGTTAATGGGTAGTGGTTTCTCTATTATAATTATATATATAGATAGATATAGATAGATGCAACCTCAAAACAAGTGTCTCAAATTGTTACGCAATATTATTAATTACTCCGTTATTATTATTATTATTATTATTATTTTAATAACCGGAACTTTTATTAAAAATAATCAACATTTTTACAAGAAATTAGTGGGCATTCGAGATACAATCTGGGCCCTCACTCCCTTAGCGATAACAAAGTTAAGTCTAGTAAAAATGTAAGCGGACGCGCGAACCCATGCATCCTGAGAAACAGAGAATTTCTGGATTCGCTTGAGCAAAGTCACAGTGCATCCGAATCCAGCTCTCCCAGAGAAGAAAACGAGAAGGGTAGAAAACCATAACCAGCCGTCGTGCACAAATCCCGGTACTTGGCACACTTTCGCTAAGCAGCATCAGCAACAACCCGACACAAAATCAGATAACCCGGTCTGAGATAAGGGGGAAGACCCTGTCAGATCGACACACACATCACACCCTCTGTCCCAGGAATAAAGAAGCAGATCCGCCGGACGAAGGGAGTAACCATGCCCATCAACCAAACCTATATAAACCTCTCTACCAGTAGAGATCCCCGACTTGTAGCAGATGTCCAATAAGGTGTCGCGAACAAGGTTATGCCGATGCTTAATGCCCACAGTACCAGCACAAGACACAGCATGATCGCCATAAACATCCCCGTCAAAAACGCGAGAACAAGCAGGACATGGCCTAGACACCGTGAACAAAGGGACGCCGATTCGATAACTAAGCACACTACCATAGGTCCTCCCATTCATAGTCTGACCCAGCCCAGAAATAGGAACCGCGCGCAACCAATCAGAAGAGTGAGCCCCCTGCTGAGACTTCCACATTGTAACCCGACGCAGAGTCAACGAGAAAACAGAGTCCGAAGTAGCGGCAACCTTCGCGAAATATATATCTGCCAATTTCTTCATAAGTTTAAGGGCGGCGATTTCACTAGTATTACGTAGAAGATCAGAACCTTTAACCTCATTAAAATTAGGCAGGGCATCATCAAAAGTAGGGCCAGTAGTAAGGATTCTAGAAGGACGTAGATGTAATACTACGGTTTTCTATGTCTATGGGTACTCTATCGAGTGGGGCTTACTCTGTCGAGAAAGTATGTTTGGTTTTCGAAACAGTGTTCTGCTGACGGGTACTCGATTGAGTAAGTGGGTTACTCGATCGAGTAAGTAACTTACTCGATCGAGTAAGTTAGTTTTTACGAGTATTTGGTCGGGTTTTGATAGCAATGCGAGATTTGTATATAAAGGATTTCTACCAGTTTCTTTTTACTCTTACACCATTCTAAGTTTCACAAAAGAGAAAATAAGATTACATAGCTCTCCTCTCTCACATTGCTATCAGATCCCAAAGACTTAAGGTGTCGGATCGTCGTGTTCTTTACGCCGTTGAGTTTGTTGTGTCGTGGGTAAGCTTTTAGTATAATTTTTATAGCATTTCGTTGAGTTTTGTTAAACCCTAATTGAGTAAATTTGGGGGTTTTGGGGAGTATTGTTGATGTTAGATTGTGATTGTATGATTGTGTGTTTATAGGAGGTGATTTCATTGAAGAACGATTTTGATTAACTCATTGTGACGATCTTGGTGGTTGCTTTTTCAGGTAGGGTTTTCATACTCAGTTATTGTATAAATGATTATAAGATGGTTGATTGGTTGATTGGCATGATGATTATATCGTAATTGGTACTGGCATTGTTTTGAATTGATATTGTGGTTGGTTGTTGGTTTATATCATAGTGGATTTGGAATTGGTGATTGTTGATTGTATAGTGTGGTTGTTGTATAATTGTCTGTGGTTTGTGTGGTGCGTCATCGGCTGAGTGAAGTCATTTGCGGGAGTGACTTCACGCCCTTGATTCGCCCTCTGTGGAACCCGCCACAGAAGGGGGGTGCACATTAAGGAACATGGGTTATTCGCTCTATGGAGATCAGCGGGGCTTAGGTGGGAATGGCTGCAGTCCCCCACTGGCAGTGAGGAATATCTGTTGTGATGGATATTCTGGCAGGGTTACACACTTTAGTGTTTAGTCAGATGATTGGTGATGTGACGGTGTTAGAGATTGTGATTGTGTATCTGTTGTTGTTTATCTTATATTGTTTATGTAGTAACTGACCCTGTTTAATGTTTTAAAAACTGTGGTGATCCATTCGGGGGTGGTGAGCAGTTGTTGAGCAGGTATGAGTGGATGCGCATGAGATAGCTGGGTTGAGTCGCCAGAGCTGTTTAGAAGTCTTCCGCTGTGTCATAACATTCTTTTACTTTTAGTTGGTTTGACAGTTTTGAGAAACAGTTGTATTTCATTTATCAGTTTTGGTTTTGGTCTTGTATCGCCTTAAATATATTTAATAAAGCACGTTTCGTTATTGTCTATTTGATATACATTGTCTCGGGTAACCGAGATGGTAGCACTTCCATGCCTTAGGTGGTCTTGGTAAGGCACCTTGGTGTATGGGGTTGTTACAAAGTGGTATCAGAGCGACGGTTTTGGAACCTGTAACTAATGAACCCAATGAATCTAGAGAGTCAAAATAAAATGAACCCGGGTAGGAGTTGTTAGGAGCTAATGCAAAGACTTGGGAGACGTCCTAAAGTCGCGAACTCGCCCTACAACTTTAAACCGGTCACTATGGGGTGTCATGGGATCGCTATGTGTTTATTAAAACAGGTCACACCGAAGCGTGGGATACTACCTAGTATATAATAAAAGTACATTTTGTAATAATTATAGGTACGCATCATGTTTAATACAATTATTTATACTTTTATTTATTAAATTAGGTCTTAACAACGATATATACCAAAAGAGATTCAAAAATGACAACAAGATGAACGTGTCACAGTGGTAATAGTAAATGCACCTTAAGAAAGAGATCTTAGGTTCAAGTCTTATCAACAATATTTTTGACCTTTGACTTAAAGGTTGATCGTTGTTGACCACTAGAGTTGACCGACAACCAACCTATTAAGAGGGCTGAGCAAAATTATATGATACGGTTTTATTATACGTATCTGATACGTTATACGGATTTAATTATACGGATTTCCGGATATCCGATATGAATTTTCGGATATCTGATGCGGTTCTTTAAAAACCGTATCGGATAAGGATCGGCAAAATATGAAACTATATATACGGTATCCGATACGGTTGCCCTTTTTCTAGAACAAAATATTAAAATATATACAAAAATCACAAAACATACAATATGTTGGTGTTTAAACCTTATTAGTATTAAACTTTACCCTTATAAATTTTTAAAACACTTTTAGGTTACGAAAAAAACCAACCACCATACTTAGAAAAGAAAAAAAAATATATTAAATTATATAAGTGAGGCTGAAAATCGGATACCGGATAACGGTTTCCGGATATATGGAAAAACCGTATCGGATAAGGATACTAAAAAAGGAGATTTAAAAAACCGGATATCCGATACAGTTTCCAAAGCCGTATCGGATATCCGGTTTTGCTCACCCCTAGTGTTAACTAGTCATGTTAACTACATATGTTAAATTACTAATCTAACTCTTAATTAACCACTTGAACTTAACTCAAGTTTGCCACGTGTCGCGATATCATTGGTTGTGTATGGCTTTTTCATACACAATGTGTATGTGTAGCCTTCTCCGTAAATAACTCAATTTCTAGTAATATCAAGGATGTGAAATTAGACCTTCATTTTTTCGATGAAGTGATAATTAAACATTACTTTCGTGAAGCCAACAAAGTTAGTGGAAGAGGATAAATTCGCTCTAAGCACCATGACATCAGCCGAGAGGATTCTTACGTGGAAACAGCCACGTAGACACCTCGAACTTCGTACTTTCTCTTGCTATAAATAGGGTTATTGTTCATAAGGCAAGGTAACCAATTCTAACCTAATTTCCCAATCTTTAGATACTTTTCCTCACTTTCTCTAAATACTTTCCCTCACTCAGTAGTCGACTCAATACAATTCTTCACGAGGAACTTGGTCGGCTAGAGTGATCTAAACATAATCTGACTTAGGCATCAAAGGGGCTTTTCTCGAAACCCCTAAGGCTAGGTTTACTCTTATTTTCATGTGCAAGCCGAGAGACGGGAATCATTCCACAGATCTCACGTCCTCGGAATCAAGTGCTCGGACGCGGGTCAGTGTCCCCTAGCACTCAGGTTTCATCAATTAGTCTTGTGTGTATTAATAATCATCACAAAATACATTTATACCCGATATAAGTAGACCTGCCAAATAAACCCAAATCCAAAAAATCGATCGAACATATCTGAATTGATAATCAATCGAACACCTGATATGAGTAATGCGAATAGTACTTGAAAACTAACTCAATCTAAATCGAACCATACTTTACCAAAGTAAAAATAATAACCGATTGATACCTCAACCTGAATATATCTGAACAGATAAAAACTGAATCGATTGAGTTGAATTAAAAATATTTATTTTTTCATAACAACACTCATATTTAGGTACTTTTTCATTACTTCTTTCTTTATTAATCATATTATGAATTGTTTTATTCAAATTAAAAAGTATATGATACATTTAAGCTAATTTTTTACACTAAATCTCATTTGTGACAGATAAAGTCCGTCACTTTGAAGAGATGTGAGACAAAGGGGCAAGTGGGAAGGGCTGTGAGATGTTTCTTTGAAGAGACTGTCACAAGTAAGATGCTTTGAATTTTTTAACCCCAGCTCAAGAAAATTATGGACTTAAACTCAACTGAACTGGTATTGACCCGACCCAACCATACCCGACTTGATATAGCACAATTGATTGAATTGGCTATCCAAAGTAAACCCGATCAAAATCCATCTGAAATAAAACCAAAGTCAAACCGATTTAAATCAAACCAATTTAACCCGATTCAAAACTGATAACACATTTGCCAGCTTGCCCAGGTGGCTGAGTCACCAAACATCTTTAGTCTGGTCTGGTGTATCCTACTAGTTGTCGACTTGTCGTTAGTCACTTGTTTAGTTCTTCGCAATTCACATGACGCACGTTGGCCACGTAGTTTCAAATCTCAATACTAATTTTATTCAGTCGCGGGTTTAATTGGGCGGATTCGACAACTGTTTACTTGTTTAGACACCCAATAGGCCAATCACAAAATCTCATTTGTAACGGCACGTATCCGTCACTTTGGAGTGACGGATACCATTTTCCCTCACAAATGACCTAAATAGAGGAGAGAGGGAAGCACATGGGGGTGCCCCACCTTGTCCCCCTATCCGTTTTGTGAGTGGCATTATCCGTCACTTGCTCCGACCCGTCTTTAGCAAGACTAATTGCAGGCCAATATGCACAACCGCGTTCACCATTTCTCGTATGCTGCACCAAAGCCATGTGTTCTTCGTTCATTTGTTGACCATGATTAACGAACCCATGCATGGCAATTCTTGTTTTCTATGAAAATTGAATTAAAAAAATGAAAATCAATACATATATATATAAAGCAGAAACTTTTCGAGCGATATTAGAGAGTCCAACTTTTTTAAAAATCATAATACGTGTAGATCTAGCTTTTTCTTCTAAATAATTTATGAGAAAATTATCCTAATCGAAATAGATCTAATAATTTATGAGAAAGTATAATCCTAATAGAAGTAAATCTAATAATTTATGAGAAACATAATACTAATAGAAGTGGATCTAATGATTTATCGATTATTCTTTACTAAAATAATAATAGAAAAATAACTTTATAAAGAATATTTATTTTAGAAATATTTATAACCCCCAAAAAAATATAATAAACGTATAAAAGTGTTAAAATTGTATGTTTTATAAACATACAATTAATCTTTGTGAGAAAAAAAAGAGATCCTAATTTCTTACAAATATAAAATATTGTCAAAAATCTAAGTTTTTTTTTTTTGATAAGGAAAGGAAACTAGGTCAATCGTAATCGACCCATAACATCCTCGCGGATGAGAGCGGTAATCGAAAGTCAAGAAAACTTTCAGATTGCCCAAATCATAAGGAAAAAAGGGGAGCAAATGGTACAAATTAAAACTCTCCAAGAAAGTCTTTCAATACTTTGAATACCCAAAGAACACAAATAAAAAATTTTAAAAAAAAAAACAAAAAAAAAACTGAGTCATACAGGGGAGAAAGAAAGCAAAGACGGAGACGCAAAGACGGAGACAACAGAGGAAAACATATTTTCATTCTTGAAAATTTCCATTCTCAAAAAGTGAAACTCGTGTAATAACAAAGATAATTTTATATAATTTTTTTTTTTTGAATATTTAAAAGATTTACAAAAGATTCGGGTTGTTAATTATAACCAAATCTGTAATTGTCTTACAAAAACCTTAGGAAAAAACTGATTTTTATTTTTTTTAAAATATTTCAGGAAAAAGCAACATGTCATAATAGGAAAAAGAAGTAAAGATTAACATTTACTTAGCATTCGACAGAGAAAAAAAAAATTACAATGACAATATTAGAAATAAAAAACTTCAACGATGGCATAAAATAGTTTTAAAAAAATATTTTTAAAAAACCTTAGAAAAAAAACTGATTTTTATTTTTAAAAAAATATTTTAGGAAAAAGTAACATATCATAATAGGAAAAAAGAAGTAAAGATTAACATTTACTTAACATTTGATAGAGAAAAATTTCTACAATGACAATATTAGAAATAAACAACTTCAACGATGACATGAAATAGTTTAAACTCTGACTTTCTATAACGTATCAAATGTGTATGATTAGATTACCAATAATATTCACATAAGATTTAAAAAAAATGAGCTACCATTTAAAAATATTAAATAAATCTCATATCGATTTTGTCAAATGAGCCAAAAAATTAAATACAAATGAATAAAGTCAAGAATTATGATTTTATGCGGGACTAATAATCTAAGAACTAGCTAACTATGAATAAATCCGTGTAATAAATAGTTTTTTAGAATAATTGTGAGAACTATATATAATCTACTATTATATTACCGAATTTTTTTTCCAAACTGGTTTCAAATTCATATCAAATCCATAATAGAAGTTAAAAATGTATTGAACTGCCAAATATACAAAATAATGCGGTTAGGCCGGTTACATCAATTTTTACTTTCTAAATTCCAATTCATCTATGTGTTTTTATTCACTTAATTATTTACCGCGGTTTGTGTATGGCTGGTTATTAGACTTATAAATTTGTCATGTACTGATTGTATATTTAAACGTGCAATAGTTTTAACAGTAGCTTTTCATAGTTTTTTTTTTTTTTTTGGAAAATTTCCATTTTGGTCTCTGAGATATGGGTTAATTTCACTTTAGTGCCCTGAGGTTTGCATAATTCCACTTGGTGTCCTGAGGTTTCGACTACTTACTGCTTTGGTAACCTGAGTTTTGAATAAAATTTTATTTTGGTGACCTCAAACATTTAATAGTCAACTTTTATCTCTTAATTACATTTTCAGTAAAACAAAGTGCAAAATTGGATATTAAACTGTATACAAAATAGTATAATCAACATAATATTGTAAAAAAAATGTCTTTATGTTCAAATTATTTTTTTAGTACTCCCTCCATTCATCTTTTATCTTCCCATTTCAATAAATACTTCCCACTTATATTAGAGAAGTGGGAAGATAAAAGATGAGTGGAGGGAGTATAAAATACTAAGAATGTTATGTATAGGTCACTAAAGTGGGAGGTAGTCAGAACCTCAAGGTACCACAGTAGAATTATGGAAACCTTATGGCAATAGAGTGAAATTAGGCTAAATCTCAGGGCAGTAAAGTGGAAATAATCTTCTTTTTTGTTAATGGTTAACTGTGAGGTATCTCATATGGGTTTAGTTGAATATAAAGTACTTCTTAGTGTAATAAATTACGTCAAACTCATATATATTGGTTAAGAAGTAAAACGATTGTACATATATATTTAGTAATTTGAAGCTATTTTCTTAAAATTGAAACTCTTTTATGAAATTTGTTCATCTTGTTATTATAAATAACGAGTAGAATAAAAATGTAAGATAATGAGACTTGATTTTGTTAATAGATAATATTTCAAATAAACAAAAATGAGTTATAATTTTAATAGATATAATCTAAAACTAATCGAGTTTAAGAGTAGTATCCTAATATCCCACTCCCTTCAATCCATACAAAACTCCTGATTTGTTTTTTGGAGGTCAAATTTTGTAAAGTTTGACCGTTAATTCATTCAAAAATATATCTCACATCTAAAAAATTAGATTTCGTATTATATATTTCACATGAAGTTCTTAGGGAACAACCAGTCTTAAGGATAGATAGTCAAAAACAAATTTACATTGTTTAGAGATCTAACAAAAAAATCCTCCAAACAGGCTACATATATAATTGAGATACATGTTGTTTTGCGTACCACCATTCAACATTTACACTGTCGTATGCTTACAAAATGGAATATTGGTAGATTTTGTAAGTTCATCTATTTGTGAATCTTAAAAAACCAGTCTCAGTTATCACGTGTTCATTTTATGGAATTAAAACACATTTTTGGGAATGATGTTTTAAATTAACTAAAACCGGTGGTGCGTAATTACATAATACAACTGTGTCTTCGGATGCTATAGAATTGATATAATTAATACCAAAAAAGTACCTTTTATGTTAAAGGGACTGATGACCCATCAACAATTAACTAAGTCAACCCAAAAGTTTTCTTTGTTCCGATTTTCAACATAGTTGGACTTTTTTTTCAACTTTGTTTACTTCTATTACCAAACAATGACAATGTAAACGAACTGTGAATTCCAAGAACATTTAACATGCATATTGTTAAAGATGATCCTAATGGAAGCCTCATGCATCCTATGTAATAGAATCACATATATTTTTGTACTGTTGTCTAGAGACTATTAATTTTATTGGAATTCAGTATGGAATTGATTTTACGAGAAGTATATAAAGAGCAAAACACTCTCTTAACTGTAGATAGTCAAGGTAAACTTATGCTATAGGCCGGAGATCTAACATTTTTTTTCTAAACACACTAAATATAGATAATTATGATACATGTTCCTTTACTTAATACCATTTAGTTTTACGTAGTTGATATAGGTTAAAATAATTTGCAAAACTTATGAAGGCATGTCTCATTTATTAAGGGCAATTTATTTGTTTTGGTGAGCTGCACTATGTTTATGGAGATTACTATTGTATTTAGATAACCAGTGATACCTATAACAATAATGAAGAACTAATTACATACTTTTACTATATTACTTGATGTTTAACAACTGAAATGATAACACTATTAAATGACAAAACTTCTATACTAAAAGCACTAATAGTTCATTGATGATCAACTAGACCAACCACGAACTTTTGTATATCAATTATTAAACATAATTGAACTTCTTTTATCAACTATAGACTATATTTATACAAATGATCCTAATAGGAGCCCCGTGCATCGCACGGGCTTTTCAACTAGTAAGATATATTAAGGTAGGTAGGTCATTGATAAATATCAATATTTAGGAGCACAAAATCTTATTGAAGACGGCAAGTATCCGTCACTTTGGAGTGACGAATACCATTTTCTCTCACAAATGACCCAAATAGAGGAGAGAGGGAAGCACATGGAGGTGCCCCCACCTTGTCCCCCCTATCCGTTTTGTGAGTGGCATTACCCGTCACTTGCTCCGACCCGTTTTCAGCAAGACTAACTGATTTAGGAGTAGGTCACATAAGTGGATTATGAATATTAAAACAATATTTTTAATGGTGACCTATGTTAAAGTCGGTCACTGATAAACATAGTCTTAGAGATACTTTAAATTTTGAACAATAAAAATATATTCGAAAAAAAAAATGCTATTAATACATCCAAATTAAAATAAATATTTTTTTTTGGGTGCGAAGTTAAAAATAAATATAAAGAACTATACTTGTTCATAAATTGTTTTATGATGGGTTTAAAACCTGGTAAAAGTGAGTTAATCCAAATGTCGCGATCCAAACTCGTTCATAAATTGATAAGTATACTTCAAAATGATCGGCGGATTAAAAGAGTAAAGCAAATATATTTTGTTGTTAAGATTAATAGAATAAAGTTAAATCTTTTAGCGAAGGTTTTAGTAACGTCAATTTTTGACGCTTTAATCATAATAACAATGTGATAATTCATATAATAAAAATGCACTTGCGAGTTATGACATACTAGTATGATATTTGAAGTTATTATATGACTAAGTCATATTATGAGATACGAATAATTATTTGGTGACTAAGTTTTAATTGGTTAATTAGTAAATCAGTTGGTCTCATGAGAGCCCGTCCCTCACTAATTTAATGGAGATATAATAGAGAAAAAATAAATTGAGTGGGCCCCTTAGCCCATAATGTGAGAGATCTCTCAATAACGCTATTGAGAGACCGTCTCTCCGAAGTTTTTGTATTAGTAAATAATGAGTGTTTAGTTGCAAATTCTAAAAGTTGGATCATTTCATATTAAGATAATACGAAAATGTCTCATAGTCACTATTTAGTTGTGTGAAAAAAAGCATCCTCTCTCTCTCTCTCTAAAAAAACCCTCTCTAAAAACCTAGCCTCCATTATTATTCGGGGGCTTCCATCGATCATTCATCGATGGTAAGCCCCACAAAAGCTTTCTTAAACAACTAATATTATGCAGATCTATCTTATTTTCAATAATAGTCTCCCTTTTGGTGAGATCTGTTGTTCTGTCCCTTCTATCGGGGTTTTTCCATTTTTTCGTGGGATTGTTATCAATATAATAAGTTTTAATCGACGGGGAGATTATCAGATTTGTTTCGTGGATGAATACATCAAGACGGCTACACTGTTTCCCTCCATCAAGAAGGATGCAAAGACATCGATTATTCATAGATTCAAGAAATTTATGATTTTGGAGCGGCAGCGCCATTACCAGTATTTAGATAGTTATTTTGAATGTATTTTTTACGTTAGCAATCTTGATTTTCCTTTGTCTATTTGTTATCTTCATTGTAACCTACGCCTAGTTGATTATTAATGAGATGACAATTTCAAAAAAAAAAAAATGTCTCATAGTCTCACATAAAACGTTCATATTTGCGGATATTATCTAGTTCAGCTGGTAAAAAATTCATGAGAAGTACTCCCTCCATACCACACCAATCATAACATAAACTTTGTCACACTTGTCGAGACACGTTTTGCAACGTGAATATTTTTAGTTACACATTATTAAAAATTATAAAAATTTGATATTCTTATAGCATTCATAACGATAAATCAAACAAGATCTCACATGACTATATTCTGTCTTATAGAATAAGAATAATATCAAATATTCCTTACGACCATAAATAGTGCCAAGATTCTCAATGTAACCATTGGTGTGGTATAGAGGGAGTAATATACTAAATTTAATCGCCTTCTATTTTATTTAATTTGTCCTTAGACTACCTCTACCAATTAAAATAATATTCATATCTCGTCCTATATATAAAAGGTGGTGAGCCATGCCCAATAGTTATAAACTCAATCAAAAACTTTCAAATTTCCTAATTCCAATTCTCAATTCACCAAAATGGGAAGTTATTGTGAAGGGAATCATAAACTTAACTTCATATCAGAATGTTTTGTAAAACCAACCGAAGTAGCAAATAATGAAACATATCATTACTTGGGTGGATCAGATTTATACATGTTAAGCATGGGTCCGATTCAAAAGGGTCTCCTTTTCAATTCAAAACCAGATAATATAAGTTCATCATTTCTACGTAAACTCAAAAAATCATTGTATACATCTCTAGTTCATTTTTACCCGTTAGCCGGTCAACTCGTCACGAAAAAATTCGACGACGAACATAAATGTTGTTTCTATGTCGATTGCAACAAGGGTCCCGGAGTCCGTCTAATTCACGCGTCCGTGGATTACACGGTACCCGATATCCTTTCTTCTACCGATGTCCATGAAATAGTCAATTCCTTCTTTGATCTTGGTGAGAAATCGGTTAATTATGACGGGCATACTAGGCCTTTATTGTCCGTCCAATTAACCGAGCTTCTCGATGGGGTCTTCATCGGATTTACAATTAACCATTGTGTAGCGGATGGCACATCCTTGTGGCATTTCATATCCGCATTATCCGAAATATTTAGTCAACTCAATGACGATCAAGAAAATGAAGACAATAACTACAACCAAATTTCGGTTTCCAAAAAACCAATTTTTACGACGTTATTTCCTGATTATGGCTACGATAAAATCTTCAAATTGCCTTACCTTGAACCCGAAGAATTCATATTCCGGTACGATCCCGGCCCATTAAGAGTAAAATTATTTCAGTTCTCATCCAAGTCCATTGCAATGCTGAAGGCCCAAGCAAATGAAGAATGTGGCCTTCACAACAATATATCTTCATTTCAGGCCTTATGTGGGCTTACGTGGCGGTCCATTACTCGTGCTCGAAACTTGAAATCTAATCAAGACGTCAATTGTGTTATCATAATGAATCTCCGAACCCGAATCCAACCACCATTGTCTTCCGAATATTTTAGGTCTTGTCTTTGGGCAGGCATAAGTGAATCTAACGTGGGTGATTTATCGGGTAGCGGTTTAGGTCGGGCTGCATTGTTAATTAACCAAAGTATCAAAATGCAAGATGAAAAAACAATTAGAATAATGTTCAATCATTCAGAAGAGCATCCTTGTGTGGTCCAGCCCGGACCACAATCGGTTAATTACCGGCCTTATGGTGTAGTCGTAGGTGGTTCGGCTAAGTTCGACGTATATGAGCCTGAATTTGGGTTAGGTAAAGCTATAGCAATGTTAGCGGGCTATGCTAACAAGGATGATGGTAAGGTGACTGCTAATCCAGGACGCGAGGGAGGTGGAAGTGTCGAATTAGAGATCTCTCTTACGCCGGAAACCATGAATGCTCTCGAATTAGATGAGGAGTTTATGAGCTTCACATCATCATCGACTTAATCTCGTTGTTACTATCCAGGTGCGATTATGGGACATCTTGGGGTTCGAGTTTACACACATTTTTTTTAAGCAATAAGCGTTATTGTATTACTAGTTTAGATCCCGCGCATATAGACTTTTTATTTTTGTATTACTTAATCATGCTAAACTAATAGTTCATTAATTTTTCATATTTCACGTTATTATATTTTGAGGGAAAAAATTGAACTGTAAATTATCCAAGAAAACTAAGTAAAATTGAACTGTAAAATAATAGTGGTATCTTAATAATTTTTCATTTTCTCGTTATTATATTTTTTTTCGAGGAAAAAATAAATTAAAACTGAAAATTAATCCAAGAGGATTGAGTAATGTGCAGAAATACATTTTTTAAGGTATTTTTTATACCAGAACGCTAATGATTTCAATTTATAAATGCTCTCAACTTTTTTCTTTGTTATGAAAGTAACCAAAATCAGTTATAGTTTTGTTTATACATAGTATGAATAGTATGAGCCTAGTCATTATCAAATAATGATATCAATAAAAAAATTAATAGTTTATAATCTTATACTCCCTCCAATTCACAATAAACCTCCCATTTCATTTTGGCACAAAAATTAAGGAAACACATTATCCCACCATATAATTAAATTTGGACCACACAAATACACTACCCCACCCTACAATTAAATTTGGACCACACAAACACTTACCAAAAAAAGAAATGGGAGGTTATTGTGAATAACCGAAAAAGGAAATAGGGATGTTTATTGTGAATTGGAGGAGTATTATTTATACTCTAATTAAAATATAATAGTTTAGTGAAAATTATATAATTTGATAAAAAAAAATTTTTAATGAAAAGAATTATATAATGAAATACATTATGATTATTAATTTCCTTATTTAGTGAATACAATTAAATTATAAATAACTTTCTTATTTAAGAAGATGCTTTTTGGAGGGAAAATTTATTAATTCACCTATTCATTTAGTAAATAAGGGATATTGGCCAAGTGTAGAGCCTCGTTCAATCCGCCTTTGTCACCGGCCAATTCAGAAACCATGCTCAACAAGTAGGGATAGTCCGAAAAGTGGGTGAGTTAATTGAGAATGGGCTTGTCCAGGCAGACATGGTAACCCACCAAGGTATATTGGGCTATGATAATAAAGTAGCGGCCCAATGCTTGAAGGCGATGATGGAGAACTCGACCGTGTTGTGCTTAAATGAGAGCAGTGAAAATAAAGATGAAATTAATGTAATTAATTTTAAAGGGTCATGAGAGCGGTGAGAGTAAAGACGAAATCAATGTAATTAATTTTAAAGGGTCATCGAAATTTACATATATAGAGTTGATTTCGGGTTAGGAAAACCAATGGTGGCTCGGAATGGGGTTGGTAGCAAGAGGGATAGCCGGGTGGTTATCTGAATGGCCCGTGACGGAATTGGTAGTATTGATTTGGAAGTGTCCAATTGCACCTTGCCTGACGAGGTTGCACCGGACGGAGCCCAACACTGTTCATTCATTTGTAGTGAGACCATGATACCCCTTGAGTTGGACTAACAGTTCATGGAATTTGCAATTTTGCATTTCTTTTTAATTAATCTAATTATATCACCATTCACACATTAAGTGGATTATACATCTGATATACTACCACCAGTTTTATAGTTTTTGAGCATTATAATAAAGTATTCGAGTTTTGTTTTTATGTTTTTGAGTTTTACTATAAAGTTTGTAAGTTCATTCACTTAAACAATAAACTCAAAAAATTACAATATAACTCAAAAACATTGCATATAAGCTCAATTAAGTCAAAAAATTACAATATATTCGAGTTTTGTTTTAAAGTTCATTCACTTAAACAATGGTGTAAATAACATTAATAAAAAGAGAGGAAAGAAATTGGTACCAAACATGGAAGGAAATAATAAGGTAGAATTAGTCTTACAAAACCCAAAAGATCAACACAAAATCTCATTTGTGACGGTATGTATCCGTCACTTTGGAGTGACGGATACAATTTTCCCTCACAAATGACCCAAATAGAGGAGAGAGGGAAGCACATGGGGGTGCCCCCACCTTGTCCTCCCTATCCGTTTTGTGGATGGCATTATCCGTCACTTGCTCTGACCCGTCTTCAGCAAAACTAATTGAAAGATCAAATCTTGGACTCCAATTAAACTACTTCTAATTAATTTAAAGTGAGATTTATGGAGAGACATTGTCCTAAACCCTAAATAAAATCTGAAAATGGGCCTCTCTTCTAATTTGGGGTTTTGTTGAAGAAATAGGACCAGTGGGAAGTCTGGGAACAAAACAAAAGGTCCCAGCGAAGCTCAACATTTACGCATCACGGACTTCATAGAAGAAACGGATAATTCACGCGGTACCCCTAAAGTTGGTCATTTTGCACAAAATATCCAAATTTTTGATCCGGAAAACTTAATGAGGCCATAACTCGTGTTTACGAACTCAGAAAGTGAAGATTTTTTTTTTCAAATCGATCATCTTTCCGAGTACTACGATTTGAAAAAAAAGTTTGACGAGTTTGGAACTCGTGACCAGGAGATATGCTCACTCAAAGTTTGTTCGGTCGAAAAAACTTTGACACACAATAACTCCTAGTAGCGGAATCCAAATGCACCAAATTTTTTTTTCTTTTCAAATTGTAGTTCTCGAAAAGATAAGCGATTTGGAAAAAAAATTCGTCACTTTTGGACCTCGTAAACACGAGTTATGACCTCTTTAAGATTTACGGATCAAAAATTTGGGTATTTCATGCAAAATGGCAAACTTTAAGGGTATCGTGTGAATTATCCGTAGAAGAAAAGTCAAAAAATGAGATACAAATAATACAACCCGAAGACAAGAATGTCATTAGGCTCAGGTGGAGCCCATTTTCTCACCATTTCCTAAAAAGAAATAGAGAGACAAGTTTTTATTAATGGTCATGATCGCATTTAGATAATATCTAATGGTTCTAAATTTACGAATAAAAATAAAGTAAAATAAGGGTGAAAGGGAAAATTATTATTTAAAGAAATTATGAGAGGAAATGGAAAGAAAGGAAATGAAGAGGATCCATTCCCGCTCAAGTGGTGTTCAGTGTAAAGGTTATGAAAGGATGATTTTTATTGATGAATATACAAGGATACAACAATGCCTTATATACTAATACAATGACCTAAAGAGCAAGAAAGCTATCATATGAAACTTACCAAAGAACAAACGAATAACCTAAGATATGGAAATTACAATAATAAGGAAACTACAACTATGGACAATCTTTATTTACGGAAATATTCCTAACATTCCCCCGCAAGATGGACGACCCAAAGGCGAGACCAATCTTGGAGAGCAAAGATGCAAACCGTGGCTTAGGAAGGGCTTTAGTGAGAGCATCAGCAAGTTGGTCATCACCGGAAATGTGCTGGACTCGAAGATGACCCTGCTGAACCTGTTCACGAACAAAATGAAATGCAAGAGCAAGATGTTTCATACGGGAGTGAAAAACCGGGTTAGCAGCATAACTCGTAGCACTAAGATTGTCACAATAGATAACCGGTGGTTGAGAGAGAGGAACACGAAGTTCAGTGAGCAAGGACTGCAACCACATTAACTCGGCAGTCGTAGAGGCAACGGCACAAAACTCGGCCTCGGTGGACGAACAAGCAATAGCACGCTGTTTCTTGGAGCCCCAAGACAATGCATTGCGGCCCAAATAAGTGACAAAACCAGTCGTGGAAACATACGTGGACTGATCAGTGCCCCAATCCGCATCACAAAAGGCATGAAGACGAGTCGGGGAAGAGCGAAACAATTGAATACCAACATGAGAAGAGCCATTCAAATAACGCAGTAAACGCTTCAAAGAAAGCCAATGTAGCGTGGTTGGTCGTTGCATAAACTGAGCAAGTTTATTCACGGAAAAAGCAATATCAGGTCGGGTAAAAGAGAGATACTGAAGGCTACCCAAAATAGCACGATAAGTAGTAACATCTTTAAATAAGAGGCTCCCATCATGATGAAGAGGAGGTTGCACGGCCAAAGGAGTAGGTGCAGGCTTGGACTCAAGCATATTATGAGCCAATAATAAATCATGAATGTATTTAGACTGAGTCAAGAGAAGACCATGTCGGTTAGGAGTCACCTCGACACCCAAAAAGTAAGACAAAGTGCCCAAGTCTTTGAGCGCAAATCGAGCAGCAAGTGACTCAATGAACGAAGAAACAATAGACGGGTTAGAACCAGTGACAATGATATCATCGACATACACAAGAAGATAAATGGTGTGTGACGATGTATGAAACAAGAACAGAGAGGGATCGGCCAGAGAGGCCTTGAACCCGAGACCAAGCAGGTGAGTTTTGAAAGTCGTATACCAAGCACGCGGGGCTTGCTTAAGACCATAAATGGCCTTAGAAAGCTTACAGACATATTGAGGATGCTCCGGATTAGTAAAACCCGGAGGTTGAGACATATAAACCGCATCATTTAATTTACCTTGGAGAAACGCGTTATTGATGTCAAGCTGACGCAAACACCAACCTTGAGTGAGAGCAAGAGAGAGCAAAGTACGCACGGTGGTGGGTTTCACAACGGGACTGAAGGTCTCAGAGTAATCAACTCCGGGACGCTGCAAAAAACCTTTAGCAACAAGACGAGCCTTGTATTTGTCAATAGAGTTATTAGGATTATATTTAATACGGTAAATCCACTTACAACCAATAACATTATAAGAGGGATCAGGAGGAACCAAGGTCCAAGTAGCATTATTTTGCAAGGCAGAGAACTCAGCAATCATAGCATCGCGCCACAAAGGATTAACCAACGCTTGTTTGGTGGTGTTTGGCAAGTTGGAGGGTGGGAGAAGTGCAGCTGTTTTCGCAAATTTAGGGTCCGTGTATTTGGGATTGGGTTTGCGGATGTTATGGGTGAGACGGGTGATGGCACGAGGAGGTGGAGGGGGTGGAGGTGGTGGTGGTGGAGTGATCCGTGGGGAAACAGAGGGTTGGGAAACAGAGGGTGTAGGGGTTGAGGTTGTATGCCGAGGAGAGTTTGGTGGGGTGACCACTGGGGGTGTTGTGACGGGTTGGCGAGGGGAGGTTGATGGGGTGACCACAGGAGGTGTGGTGGCGGGTTGGCGAGGGGAGGCCGGTGGGGTGATGACAGGAGTAGTGGGTGAGTGTGAAGGCGAGTTAGGGGTGATTTCAACAGTAGGTGGGGAGTGGAGATGTTCATAGAACCAGGAAGTGGCGGGAATGGGTGCAGCGGAAGTGAGTGAGTTTGTGGGTAATAGGTCAGGATAAGGGAAGCAGTGTTCAATAAATTTGACATGTCTAGACACGAATATTTTGTTGGAGGTGGGATCGAGGCAATAAAAGGCACTTTGAGTAGGTGAATAGCCAACAAAGACACATGGTTTGGAGCGAGGTTCCAATTTGTGAGTTGTGTAAGGGCGAAGCCAAGGGTAGCATAAGCACCCAAAGCTACGGAGTTTGGCATAATTTGGAGGATGTCCAAATAATTTGAAGAAAGGTGTGGAATTATGGAGGGTAGCAGTTGGCAGCCGATTGATGAGATAGGTGGCAGTGGAGAAGGCGTGAGGCCAAAAGGTGGTGGGCAGGCGGGAATGGGTAAGGAGGGACAAGCCAGTTTCAACAATATGACGGTGACGACGTTCCGCAAACCCGTTTAACTCGGGGGTGTGTGGTGGTGTAGTGAGATGAGCAATGCCATTATCATTGAGAGTGTGAGCTAGTTTAATATATTCACGACCGTTGTCGGAAAATATTTGTAAAATAGGCCGTTTGAAAAATTTTTCGACAAGCTTTTGAAAACGAACAAATATCGTGGTTGCATCGGATTTGCGTTTGAGCGGATATAACCAAACATAATGAGTAAAATGGTCGACAAAAATAATATAATACTTAAAATTATCATAAGAAAGTGTTGGTGACGACCATACATCACTGAATAATAAATCTAAGGGACCTTTGCTAAACATAGTAGAAGTCGAAAACTCAAGTTTATTGCTCTTGTTCACATGACAAGAGTTACAGAAATCAAATAACGAGCTAGGAGCGGAAATAGATAATTTAGAAACTAAAAAACGTAAAATTTTGGCCGAAGGATGTCCAAGACGATGATGCCAGCCACAGTCTTTGGATAGTCGGCTAGTGTCTGTGTAGGTTGTGGAGGGTGCCATTCATAGACACCACCATTAGACGTCCCGCTTAACAGAATCCGATGCGTATGATTGTCCTTTAAAGAAAAGGAAGTTTGTGAGAATTCAAAATAAGCATTATTATCTTTGCAAAATTGTGAGACGGATAAGATATTACGAGAAATTAAGGGAACATATAAAACGTTTTGAAAAATAAGAGTGGAATCGGTGGTGAGCGAGATATTAAACGAACCTATTTTTGAGATGGGTAAAGCGGAACCGTCACCAATCACAAGTTCATCACTGCCGTCATAGGGAGCGTGGAGAGCAAGGTTGTCAAGGTCATTGGTGATGTGATGTGTGGCGCCACTGTCAACGAGCCAGGGGCGAGTGGTTGATGATGACGGGTTGTGTGTGGTGGCCGTGTGGGCTTGAGGCTGAGAGCGGGGTTGTCGGGCAGAGGGGAAGGCATTCGAGGGTGGGAAAACAACGTCGGGATAATCACGTTTGAATTTAAAGCAACTCGAAATTACATGACCCGTTGCGCGACAGTATTGACACTTGCCTTTGAAAGGGGCAGGTGTGTAGGAATCGGACGAAGGAGGTGGTGGTGGTGTTTGGGAGGTGTTGGTGCGATTGTTGTTATTAGGTGTATAGGGTCGGTTTGCGGTACGAGAGGCATAGGCTTGGTGAGGCGAGGCAGGGACTTGAGCGTGGTGAGCTGAGGCAGGGAACGGGGCGGGTTTGGTAGTGTGTTTGAGGGTAAGGTCAAAGTTGATGAGTTTTTCATGTAGGACATCAAAGGTTATAGGGTCATCACGGGCATTAACGGCATCGATGACGGGTTTATATGTATCATAGTCGAGGACTCGAGGCCACGGATGACTTCAGCAATAATGTCATCGTCATCCATAGGTTTTCCTAAAATAGCGAGTTTATCAGTGCAAGATTTTATGTTATGCATAAAATCGGTGATGGATTGGGTGGCGTCTTTTGAAATAGTTTTGAGACGGTCTTTTACTTGAAGTATGTGACCGCGAGTGGACTTAGCATACGTATTGGATAGAATGGTCCAGACCGCATGCGAGGTATAGTGGCACGCATAACCAAGGAGTGCGTGACGGGTGTGAGGGTACCAAGGAGGGCTCCCTTGATAAGTTGGTCTTGTCGGATCCAAGTGTGATAAGTAGGGTTAGGGGTGGGTGTGGTTTTGTCGGTTTCAGTGGAAGGTTCAAGGGTGGCGGCAGGACAAGGGTAGGAACCGTCAAGGTATTTGAGAAGGTCATATCCTATGAGGAACGATGCTACTTGATCTTGCCATTGCATAAAGGTTAAGGGTGTGAGTTTGTCAACCATGGAGAGATTGACAAGATAGAGCGGAACGCTCGGTTCATGAGGGTTTCGGATTGTGTTGCTAGACATGATACGGGTTAGGATCGACGGACGATTGATACCATGTAAAGGTTATGAAAGGATGATTTTTATTGATGAATATACAAGGATACAACAATGCCTTATATACTAATACAATGACCTAAAGAGCAAGAAAGCTATCATATGAAACTTACCAAAGAACAAACGAATAACCTAAGATATGGAAATTACAATAATAAGGAAACTACAACTATGGACAATCTTTATTTACGGAAATATTCCTAACATTCAGCACAAAGTAGAATAATTTGTAAAAAAAAAAATACTGGGAATGAGTAACACAGAGACACAAAGTAGTGCAAAAATTTGTGGAACATATGGTGTGCTAAAAGCGAGGAGAACAGAAGTTACGGAATTCTTGATTGGACTCCAACATGGTCATTTTCTTCTGCTCCAAGAACAACCATACTTCAAATTCAATATCATCTTCTGAATCCAAATAATCAACCAAGAGAATTGCATTCTTTCTGAACTGATATAATCTTTCATGTGTTGGGATAATCCATTTAGGCTTCCCCAACCCGAAATCGACATCTGCAAATCCAGATGATTTACACCAACCCACAAGAAAGTAAAAATCATCCTTACATTTCACTAATGTTTTTATTACTTCATAGAAGTTATCTAACTTAGATTCTCCTCGGTTCTCTCCATTGTAATCACCAATTATATCTTTATCTTTGAAATTGATGAGTAAATCTCCGTCACAAGTTCCGGAAGTTCAGTTGCCTCGTCGCTGTCATGGTCCGCGAGATCAACCTTGACCACTTCGCAAAGGTTACCGATAGAATTATTTGCAAGAGGCGGGTTTGCCCTCGGTCTAACATTGACCATGACACCGAGAGCAGACCGTCTCTGTATTTGCAAAAGATGCTTCCATATAAAACCCGACACAGCTAGGAAGCGAGACGGGTACATGACATCCTTGGACGCGGCTCTGGCCTTAAGATCAGCCACCGCAGTTCTCTTAAACACAAAACTTTTGACCACAATGTCCACACCAGAGGACGACGATGATGATGATGATGCTAACAAAGATTCATTTGTAGCGTGGGTTCTCTGATTAAAGGAAGCCATTCTGGGGCGTATCAGTGCGTCTTTTTCAGGTGGGTACTGCGGAAATGCGGTTAATCCAGCAACAAAATCAGGTAGTTGTTGGGGGTTTCGGTTAGATGAAAGTGCAGCCCAATGACGGAGAAATGTAGACGCGGAGACACCGTCTAAGGGTTTATGGCTGTGATACCAACCAAGAACAAATCCGCCACAGCTAAATACATTAATCTGAATCGCTACTTGAATACCAGACCCAATAACGGCAAATTCGGTAGGCGGGTATAACTTGCTTAACAATTCAAGTTTTGTTGTTGTTGACCCATTAAAATTAAGCACACTAGTAAGAGGACAATTAACATGGGTAACAATAAAGGGTACTCCTTGGTCGTTGCAGTCAATGGTATCCCATGTTGTATATCGACCAGCCAATGGGTAAAAGGAGTCGAGTGTACGAGAGAGAGTAGTTTTAAGATGGGTGACGTCGAGTATTTGACGGGTTGTTTTGTACGGCACAGGGTAGAAGAGCAGAGTTGGGGTGGGTAAAGGGGCTGTAGTTTGGTCAAATAGAGAAAGTTTTAATTGTTTTAGATGAGTGGGTGTTGAAGTACATGGCTTTATGTTTTCTCTGGATATTTCTTTCACCTCCATTTTTGTCTATTGCTTTTACTTCAACCTCCTACTTACACAATACTTGATATACAGTATTGCCCTCACAAAAAACAAATAGTGATGCGAGGCCCCATGCTCTTTGCCCTCGCGTTCAACGTGAAACAAGATATGGCCACTCAAGCACCCACACTTATCTTAAACCGCGTATCCATTTTCGACACCGTTTCGGAATGAGTAGGGCACTTATAAACCCGTGTTTAATATTTTTCATTAATTTGGACGCGTATCCAACAAATGTCCATTTGTTTTTGTTGGAAATAGGGGCTTGTTATGCTTTTGTTGTTTTTCCAATTTGTCCCACATTGATAGAAAATAGTTGTTGTCATGTGTTTATATATAACCACACTCCTTATCATATCACTAGTGGGTCATCCGGATTCGTGATTTGGGATTTGGCAATGCTGTGCCTATCTTTTTGGGCCAGAGATGCGTGTTTTGTGTTTAACTGCTGTAAATGTGGAGTCGTTTTTGGCTCCTCTCCTGCTCCAATTCTCCTATAAATAGGACCTGCCTTTCACTTCAGAAATACACAACAACACTCTCTCTTCTTCGCTTCTCATTCTTTCTCTATATAATTTCTGGGTAAAGAAAATTCTGTCGTTCCAATGCTCTCAGTCTCGAGTGGGCGTGCCTGAGTGCAGTAGTGTAAATCCTTGGGGAACTACCGGTCATCTGCTGATCGCCACCACGGTCGTACCGGAAATATAGTTTTCAAGACAGTGGCTCTCATACCACGTCACTACAAATCGGTTATCTCTAATCTTTTTCATTGTTACTACAATTTACGACTAACAGTTTTGACACACCTCTCGGATATGTGTACAAGGATTATATATACGAGTACAGAGTATCATAATTAAATGGTTTTCAAACAATGAGGGTATATTACCCTCAAATTCAATTTTGGAACAGTTAGTCTTGCTGAAGACGGGTCGGAGCAAGTGACGGATAATGCCACTTACAAAACGGATAGGGGGGACAAGATGGGGGCACCCTCATGTGCTTCCCTCTCTCCTCTATTTGGGCCATTTGTGAGAGGAAATGGTATCCTCACTTTACGTGCCGTCTTCAATGACATTTTGTGATTTTGGAATTTGGATCTCTCCATTTCTTTCTCAACATTTCCTCCCTAATACACAAATATTTTAATATACTTTCTTTATCTATTCATTAGAACTTTATTTTTATAAAACGATTATAAACATTGGATCATTACAAGATTTGATCTGGGTCGTTTATAAAAAAAGAATGTTCATTTCTTTTGAAAAAAATAAAGAAAATCCGGACCGCAATTTTGTGGTCATGCGAGGGCGAGACTCGCGAGGCTCTTTGCCTCGAGTTCAAAGTGAAACAAGAATATAAGATGTGGCCTAGAAATTACGAACACAAGTCTTAAACAGTGTACCCGTGGCATATATTATGTTGGACACCGACACACGTGAGATACCCAACGAAACGTATTGAAAACTATAAACCATTGGTTAACTTTCTTCATTTATTTGGACGCGTATCCTACAAATGCATTATACGTTGTTATCCCTAATCTTTTAAATGTCATAATAACATTATCCGTCATTGTTCGTGATTAAAGCGGTAAAGTAATAATTTCACCCATATTTTTTAAATCCTCTTGAAATGAAAAGTCAGACAATATAATTAGAAAGAAGGGAGTCTCAAACAATTTTACAAAAATAAAACCATATACTTCTGTAACAATTAAATATATATTTTCTTAAATTTAAATAACATTCTCTATGTCCCATATTTTATGAGATATCGAATACGTATTTGAGTGTCTATAGTCTATTATAAGCTGATATTGCCAGTCGATTGGTGATTCAATTCCCAATTTTTATTATAATTATTATTATTATTATGATTATTGAATTATGTGTCGAGACTTGAGAGAATGTGGCCAAGTAGCTCTGATAGGTTAATTAACAATATAATAAATAAATATTTTAATTTATTAAATAACTTGGGTTCATTAAAAAAATTATGAAATGCCACATTAAAATGGTTTAATTTCACTAATAATTCATACTAAACTATTAATTTATCCACATTGTTTATGTTCAAATACTCCCACCTCAGGAGTAAGACCCTATTCTTTCTGACTTATTTTCAACTTACTTCAGTTTAGTCCAGCTCTATTCAGTTCAGTTCCGCCCAGCGCCATTCAACTCAGCTCAGATCAATTCTGCTCATTTCAATTCTACTCATCTTAAACTTAATAGTTTTTATTGATATTATTTATTTAATGTTAATAGTAATATTAATTATTATTATTATTATTATTTATTATTGTTGATTTATTATTAATTAATCATCCTCATTATTGTTATTATAATGAATATTATGGTTATTAAAATCAATAATATTCATATTAATATAATTACTACTATTACTACTATTATTATTAATATTAATAATAATAATAATAATATTAATAACATTGTTAATGTTAATTTTAATATTACTATTATTAATACCTAACTGTTTTTTCATATACGAACTTTACTTTTTTCACATTCGTTTTTTCATAAACGTTCTATTTTGTATCCTTTTCACCCAAAACTGAACCAAATGAACTCTTAAATCAACATTTTCCCTAAAACTTAATTTAGTTGCTCAAATGACTTCAAATTTAAAAGATGGATTCTAATTTACCAATTAAAAAATTAATTTACTTTTTTATCAATTATTAATATTATTTGTTGAGTTTTAGTTAATCAATCAAATTTTATTTGTTTGTTAAAGATGAAATTAGAGTATGTCGATTTTTATTTAATCAATTAATTAAATTAGATTGTTGGTGGTTCGTGGTGGCTATCTAATACCTCAAATTAGGATGATACACGACTAGACTTTGAATAACAATCTAGCAAATCGGTGCTCCATTATTTTACCCAATTAGAATTGATAGTTAACCGTGGTTCGTGATAGCTACCTAGTTAATCACTCAAATTAGTATAATTACTAATATTAATATTATTATTAGTAATGTTGTTCTTCTTCTGCGTCATTATTATTATTGTTGTTATTATTATTATTATTACCGTTGTTGTTGTTATTATTATTATTATTACCGTTGTTGTTGTTGTTGTTGTTGTTGTTGTTGTTGTTGTTGTTGTTGTTGTTGTTGTTGTTGTTGTTGTTGTTGTTGTTGTTGTTGTTGTTGTTGTTGTTGTTGTTGTTGTTGTTGTTGTTGTTGTTGTTGTTGTTGTTGTTGTTGTTGTTGTTGTTGTTGTTGTTGTTGTTGTTGTTGTTGTTGTTGTTGTTGTTGTTGTTGTTGTTGTTGTTGTTGTTGTTGTTGTTGTTGTTGTTGTTGTTGTTGTTGTTGTTGTTGTTGTTGTTGTTGTTGTTGTTGTTGTTGTTGTTGTTGTTGTTGTTGTTGTTGTTGTTGTTGTTGTTGTTGTTGTTGTTGTTGTTGTTGTTGTTGTTGTTGTTGTTGTTGTTGTTGTTGTTGTTGTTGTTGTTGTTGTTGTTGTTGTTGTTGTTGTTGTTGTTGTTGTTGTTGTTGTTGTTGTTGTTGTTGTTGTTGTTGTTGTTGTTGTTGTTGTTGTTGTTGTTGTTGTTGTTGTTGTTGTTGTTGTTGTTGTTGTTGTTGTTGTTGTTGTTGTTGTTGTTGTTGTTGTTGTTGTTGTTGTTGTTGTTGTTGTTGTTGTTGTTGTTGTTGTTGTTGTTGTTGTTGTTGTTGTTGTTGTTGTTGTTGTTGTTGTTGTTGTTGTTGTTGTTGTTGTTGTTGTTGTTGTTGTTGTTGTTGTTGTTGTTGTTGTTGTTGTTGTTGTTGTTGTTGTTGTTGTTGTTGTTGTTGTTGTTGTTGTTGTTGTTGTTGTTGTTGTTGTTGTTGTTGTTGTTGTTGTTGTTGTTGTTGTTGTTGTTGTTGTTGTTGTTGTTGTTGTTGTTGTTGTTGTTGTTGTTGTTGTTGTTGTTGTTGTTGTTGTTGTTGTTGTTGTTGTTGTTGTTGTTGTTGTTGTTGTTGTTGTTGTTGTTGTTGTTGTTGTTGTTGTTGTTGTTGTTGTTGTTGTTGTTGTTGTTGTTGTTGTTGTTGTTGTTGTTGTTGTTGTTGTTGTTGTTGTTGTTGTTGTTGTTGTTGTTGTTGTTGTTGTTGTTGTTGTTGTTGTTGTTGTTGTTGTTGTTGTTGTTGTTGTTGTTGTTGTTGTTGTTGTTGTTGTTGTTGTTGTTGTTGTTGTTGTTGTTGTTGTTGTTGTTGTTGTTGTTGTTGTTGTTGTTGTTGTTGTTGTTGTTGTTGTTGTTGTTGTTGTTGTTGTTGTTGTTGTTGTTGTTGTTGTTGTTGTTGTTGTTGTTGTTGTTGTTGTTGTTGTTGTTGTTGTTGTTGTTGTTGTTGTTGTTGTTGTTGTTGTTGTTGTTATTATTAATTTTATTACTGTTATTATGTTACAATTATTATTATTATTATTATTATTATTATTGTTGATAGCGGGGTTTGTCGCACTCCCCCGATCAAACAAATAACTCAACTAATGTAGTAGGGTAGTCGAGGTCGAATCCGCAGGGAGCATGGGTGATTATTAATCGTTTTAAATTCTTATGCTTAGCTAAGTCGGAGATATTTGGATGAGGTTTAAAACTAAACAACTAAACTAAATGAAATGAAATGCAATTTAACAAAAGATGATAAATGAGCAAGAGAGAAATAAATTGTAAATCAAATGAATAAAAGGCCTAGAACTCGGTTCTCCCACAACAATTCGTAATTCCACATACTAATTCCCTAGGCTAATCACTCGGGTAGACAAGCAAGGAGGAGATGGCTCTAATTCGCCTAAGACACCCCTCTCGGGTTCGAAGTAGGACACTAGCACTACCCACCAACCCCCCCTCTCGGGTTCGAAGGTAGGAATCCCTAACTCAACACTCAACTACCCCAAAATCATGCACAATTCCGAGGAGGTCAAGAACTTGGTCAAGGTCATTAAGCCCCCATCGTATTCCGGGTCATCCCACTCCCTCTCTCGAGGGTCGATTTCAAACGCTAGTCTAGAGGTGCCCTACCCGGTTCTCCCTTTCGGTCTCAACCTAGGTTAGCAATAGGGTCGAATTAGGGTATCCAAATCACAACCTAACCAACTCTCGTTGGTGGACAAGGGTCATAAATCGACACTACCCAAAAATCAATCCATAAACCCAAATCAATCCTCTAAACTACCCTCACCGATTTCCCCAAATAATTAGCCTTTATGAGATTCAATTAGTGAAATTACTCATATTGGGTCAAACCGAGTCCTAGTGGAAGACTACTCACTAATCATGTTTCTTAAGACAAAGGAGACAATAAAGATGGATTCTTTAATCATGAACATGGTGGGAGAATAAATTCTACTACTAATCATGCAATTAATCAACAAAATTATGAGGAAAGACAAATTAATCTAAGATGGAAAGAGATTAATGCAAAAAAACACAAACTTTAACAATAAGAACTCAAAGATTCAATCTTTGAGAGCAACAACAATGGAAAACAAAGAAAAGATGAACAAGAGAGAAAATAATAACAATCCAACAACAAAGGTAGGAATTTTAACATAAACAATTAAGATAAAACTTGAAAGAAAAGCAAATGTAAACAAATGAAATTATGAAGAGAAATTATACCAACTCAATAGAAAAAGAAAGGAACTTGGATTGAAATATGGAAGGATTCTTCAATTCTCCAAATACAACCCAAAATTACTAATTGTAAACTAATGAAAAGAGAAGAACTTGAATGAACAAAAGAAGAATTAAACTAATAATTAGAGAAAGATAACAACTTTTTATTGAATAAAAATAAGAGAGGAAATATGAGGGTTTTCTGATATTGGGAGAGAATAAGATAAACTAAAGTCTAATTTTAAGGTAGTAATGTGTAATGTTGGGTGTAATTAGGTGTCTAATGGGTAGTAATGTTGGGTCTTTTATACTAGTCTAATAACTACTACTAATAATGACACTAATAATAATAATAATAATAAATCTAATCCTAAATACAAAACTAATCGACACAAAGTTTACAAAACCAAACAATTGAAAAACAAAGAAAAAGAGAAAAAGGGGAAGGGGAAACACGGGATTCAAAACGCAGCAATGGAGGTGTCCTGCCGGCCCGCCGGCGGCCGGGCTTGATGCCGGCAGCGAGGCCATTGAAGAAAGAGCAGAAAAAGGATGGGTGTGCGTTATGCCGGCCTGTCGGCAGCCGGGGCACCGGTATAGAGCACAATTTGATGCGAGAATGTTGATTTGGTGCGTTTTGCCGGCTAGACGGCTGCCGGTCCCTATACCGGTAGCGAGGCCATCACAAAAAGGAGGAAAAATGGGTGTGTTCTGCCGGTAGGGGATGTCGGCTGCCGGTAAGCCGGCATAGAGAACCTAAACTTCAATTTGCTCGGTTTCGATTCCGAGCTCGTGTTTGAACATGAAAACGATGGCCACGGTGGTTGATGGTGGAGCTTCTATGAATGGTAACTGTCGAGATGGTGATGAAGATTATGAATGGTGGCGGGTTGAATGTCGATGGCTGCCATGGTGGTGAATGAATACGAATTGATAATACGGGATGCAGGGGATGTTGATGAAGGTATGATGGCCATGGAGAAGCCGGGTTTTCGGGTTTCTGTGCGATTGAATTAAGGTGGTTAATGGTGAATGAAGACGAAGGAAGGAGGTGGTAAAATGGTAATGGTGATGCTTTTATTAATGGAGGTGATGACAGGGGATTGATTATGGAGGTGAAGGTTGTTGTTGAGTTGTTGCGTGTTGTTGATGATGATGCAGGGGAATGGAAAAGACAAAGAAGTGAGTTGGTGATTTCATCAAACTTGTTGATTATTTGGTCAGCATGACAACATGACTTGTCTTTATGACTCCACCCTCTCTTTACCATTTGACTCCGTCTCATTGATCCGTCTCACCTACAAATCATAATTAATAAAATCATTAATATAATAATAGAATAATACTAATATTGTATAAAACCCGACTAAGTATTAAATATAACTACGAGGACTAATTATTATAAATTTAGTAAATAAATGAGCTAATTAGACAATTAAGCACGCAAAATTGAGTCGTAATAAGATATAAATGCGGGGTAAAAAGTGACTAAAATACTATTTATCAAACCTCCCCACACTTAGCCCTTACTCGTCCTCGAGTAAGCTCATTAAATAAACTAAGACCCATAATGTAAAAGACAGGCTAAACTAATAATATCCGATGAGAGGCAATTAACGGGCCTTCTCCGTCCCTTCAACTCACACCAAAGCACAATGAGGTATGCATTCCGATGCAAGGCAAGTGGGGGCTTGCGGAAAATTTTGATGCAATCATTCAATTAAGCACAAGTCAACATATATGATGCATCACAAAAATCAAACCGCTTTCCTCATCTAAGCGGCCGTTTTACTTCCAAAATCCGAACAAAGAGAGTCATTAGTGGAGGATGGCATCTCCGGGTCTTACCAAAGTGTCGAATCCCTAATTCTAGCTCAAGTAACCAACATTGACAACACGGGATGCCAAAGAAACAAATTCTAGGCGGGAAAGGGGAAGTACTTCGCTATACACCCAAGAATGACACGACACACACAAGATTCGACTCCATATCAAACCTTTGACCAAAAGGAGACCAAAGACCGACTCTCACGGGTTTCACTAGTCACTCAAATGAAAGAACGGGGCGATTTTTGTGACAAAAAGTAACCAAAATCACTCTCCTAACTCGACTTGCGAAGCATGCCCGCAATCTAATATGGTACTCCATCCAGTATCCGCAAGAGAAATGTCAAATTGATGCACATACAAGAGACAATCGGGTAGTAATGGGGCTCGGGTTTGGTGAAAAGGGGTTGGTGCAAGCACCGTTTTAAGACATGTGAGGCTATCGGATCGAGTAGTCGCCACATCTAACCAATTCACTCAACTCAACCAATGCAAATGAATTCTTCCACAAAATATGGCAAGATTGCCATCTCCAAAAATCAATCAATATTTCTTCAATACAAACTCAATTTGCAAATTACCAACCCTTTATTTGAGACAAAAATGTACATTCTTTTCTTTTTTGCTTTTTCATTTCATTTTTCTCTTTTTCTATTTGTTTTTCTTCTTCATTTTTTTTCTTTTCTATTTGATTTTCTTTCTTGCATTTTTCACGACTTGTTCACCTCTTATTAGACAAAAGTAGCCAAAGTTGCATTTCACTCATGTGGCATTAAGATCATACACCTCAAGATAAGTCAAAATTTCAACCCAAATATACTCCACAAAAGAACTACAATGACGAACTACTCAACCAAGGTGAGTTGTTTATGGGATGTAGTTAATTTGTTGGCAATAGAAACGATAAGGCTTAGGCTCAAAATGGGTCAACAAAAGGAAATGATTGACTCAAGGGCATAACAAAAGCTTATTTGGCTATTGTGAGGTTACTTTATTGAACAAAATTGTCTCAATATGCACATCTACACTTCTACGGTAAGGAAAGAGCACCATACTTATGCGTTTTGACATGACATACCACGTAAGGAGAACTACTCTCATGACCTAAACGGGACCGGTTTGATGGACCGGCCATATGGAGGCTCTATCCTCACATTTTAGTAGCTATGTCGGTCTAAGGTCGAATCTCGGGCCTAATTCGGTCTCACAAGGTGGTCGCAACTTGATTGTTAAGCTAGACTTCCGGATTTTTGCAAACAAAAACCCTAACATGTGTCATCAAAAGGCACGAGCTATCAAGAGGGAAATGACACGGGCAAAACAATTATCATCATTGACGACATATACCCTCCACATTTAGACCATCTATGCAACTATTTACATACGAGATGCAACGTGTATGAAATGCAACTAAACAAATGAACAAACTACGTGAATGCAAGAGTGAACACATATATTCATGTCTAATCTTAATGCATACAAGTTCTAGTCCTAACAACACATCAACAACACAATCATATCCAAAACGGTTCCCAAAGGGAACACCCACATCACATATCTCGTCCTCCTCCATGCTTATATATACAAAAAGAAAAGGAAGGATAAAGGAGAAAGAATTGGAAGAATTTTACCAAATGTCTTCTCCGATGCTCTCATGTGTTGTCAATAAAAAGGGTTAGGACAAATGCAATATATATAATATAAACAATGCAATATTTTTTGAAATTTTTCAATTTTTTCAATTTTTAGGCATTTTGTATTTTTCTCAAATTAACAAGCAAATATACACAAATATAAACAATATGCACAAAGTGGATATTTCCCTCCCCACACTTGAAATTTACATTGTCCTCAATGGAACAAAGTATAGGGGGAGAATAGGAAGAATAAATAACATATTTTTGTTGGTTTTTTGAATTTTCCAAAATGTAAGAACATGTTTTTGATTTTTTTTTTTTAATATTTGAACATAAATAACATGTTTTTGGTATTTTTAAGATTTTTATGTTTTTAAGATTTTTATGTAATGAATCCCCTCCCCACACTTAAAACATGAAATTGTCCTCAATGGAACAAATGTTGGGGGGAACAAAAATGCAAGGAAAGTATAAGTAAGGGAAGAGAATACATACAACTTAGTGGTTCTAGAGGGACTCCACCAAACCTCTCATGCAAAATTTTGTTGTTTGAAATTCCAAGTAGCATGATCCATGTCACTCAAGGCACGGAGGAGACGGTCAAATGCTCTATCAAAACCTTCAACTAGACACAAGTAGTGCCAAGCTATAGCAAACCGCACCCGACCTCTCTTCCAACACTTCTTATCATAGTTCCTCTTACCCTCCTTGGCTTCCTTTCTTGGGTCCTTTTGATAGTTAGAACCCTTAAACTTGGAATGGTAGCTAGGTGGTAGGAGGAACGGAATCTCATAAGTTTTACTTGTTGGGCAACTCTCTTCTTGGTCACCATAGTAAGGAAATTGGTAGGGAATAGTAGGTGGAGGAGTCAACTTCTCAACATTGAGGTTCATGGTGGTGTCATTTTTATCCCAATTTTCTTGACTCTCCTTTTGACCCGAACTATTTCCATTGAGAGCCGCCTCCAAGGCATCAATTTGAGCTTCCCAATCACTTGAAGAGTTATCCAACCAAGGTGCATCTTCTAAAGGGCTTAGATTAAATGAATCCGGGGAGTTCAAGAATGATTCAATCTCATTATTAATTTGGTCTTCAAATTCATCTTCCCTTGAGTCATTTTCACCCAAATCTTCCTTCACATCAACTCCCAACACATCATCAACTCCATCCCCCTCCTTGGTTTGGCAAACTTCAAATGGGTCCAAATATGAAGGCTCAAGATTATGCTCATTCAAGCAATCCTCCAACACATCCACCCTACAACAAGAGTCACTCATAGAAGGAGATTTCATGGAGTTTTCCAAGGAGAATTCTATCTTGTCATCACCAACTTGAAGAGATAGTTTGCCATTTTTCACATCAATCAAGACACCCCCCGTAGCAAGGCAAGGGCGTCCTAGGATGATTGGAATTTTAGAATCTTCGGGAATATCCATCACATAGAAGTCGCAAGGTATCACAAGCTTTCCCACTTTGAGTGGTACATCTTCCACTAGGCCAATTGGATACCTCACCGATCTATCCGCAAGTTGCAAAGATACTCTTGTAGGTGAAAGTTCAAAACCCTTCAATTTCTTGAAGATATTGAGAGGCATGAGGCTAATGCTTGCCCCCAAGTCACACAAGGCTCTCTCAATATGAACGGTCCCAATTGTACATGGTATGGAAAAACTTCCCGGATCTTCAAGCTTTGGTGGCATCTTGTGCAATAGGATAGCACTACATTCCTTGGACAAATTCACCGTTGTTGTTGGACTCAATGAATTTTTGTTGGAAATCAACTCCTTCAAGAATTTTCCATATGCGGGTATCTCCTTGATGGCATCAATAAAAGGCATGGTGATGTTCACACCTTTCATCATGTGCATGAATTTCCCATATTTTTGCTCAAGTTTTGCCCGTGCCAACCTTTGGGGAAAAGGAATTGGTGGCACATATGCTCTCACAACTTGTTGCTTGGGTTCCTCAACAATTTTGGTAGGTTCATCAACTACCATGGGAGTTTCCACAACAACCTCTACAAGATCATCTTCAACCACTTTTGGTGGCTCAACCACAACTTCCGGTTTGCGACTCTTTTTCCTCTTTACGAACACTCGGTCTTCCAACTCTCTACCACTCCTCAAATGTATAGCATTAATGGTATTTGGGTTCTCCTCGGTTTTACCCGGAAACTTTCTATTTGAGGTTTGAAATTGACTTATTTGAGAAGCCAATTGAGAGATTTGATTATCCGTCACTCTTTGGGAGGCTTGCATTTGAGTCCTTAGTTGGTTGATAGAGGATGTTGTCTCCTCTTGTTTTTGGTTGGAATGAGTGATGAATTGGGTTTGAGTGTTGATGAGTTGGTTTTGAGAATTCATCAATTGCTCCATCATGAGCTCCATGTTTGATTTGGGTTGGGTTGATTGTGGAAAGGGTTGAGAGTTTTGTTGAAATGGTGGTCTTGGTTGAAAGGTGGGATTTTGCTTTTGGGCTTGGAAATTTGGTGTAAATTGTGGATTTTGTTGGGAAGTGGGGTTTTGGACATTTTGTGAGCCATGGGAAAAATTTGGGTAGGCTTTCATTCCGGGATGATATTGATTGTTGTTGAATGATTGTCTAGCCGGGATTGATTCCCACACTCCATTCACTTGCTCCATACAATTTGCCTCTCCCATCATCAAAGGACATTCATTTGGTGGATGCCCTTGATCTCCACAAATCTCACAACAATACACTTGTGACCAATTTGATGAAGAGTTTCTTGAGGTGTTGCTTGAGTTCAACAAAGCAATTTGTTGCTTGAGTTCTTCTATCAACCCTTTAACCTCAACATTGTTGGCCGACTCAACGGTTGTCTTTCCCTTCCTCTTGTGCCTATCATTATTCCAATGAAAAGTTCGGGAAGCCATTTCCTCAATAAGCTCCTTGGCCGTCTTGTGATCAATTTTATCTAATGCCCCCTTTCCCGAGCCGGAATCTAGGTTCATTTTCATTTCATTGCTCAACCCCTCATAAAAGTTGTTGATCAACTCATCATCTCCAATCCCGTGATGAGGACACAACCTTTGGAGTCCCTTATACCTTTCCCATGCTTCGTAAAGGGTCTCATCATCATGTTGGGTGAAGCCTTGAAGCTCACTCTTGATTCTTGCGGTCCTTTGTGGTGGGAAATACTTGTTCAAGAAGGCCTTGGAGACATCATTCCAAGTTCTAAATGAATCGGGCTCACAACTCTTCAACCATTCCTTAGCACTCCCCCTCAAGGAATAAGGAAAGAGCCTAAGGCGGATGGCATCCTCCGACACTCCACTTGCCTTGAACATGTCACAACTATCCAAGAATTCATTAAGATGTTCATTGGGGTTTTCGGTGGCTCCCCCTCCGAATTGGTTTCCTTGGACTAGTTGTAACAAAGTAGCCTTCACATCAAAGTTGTTGGCTTGAATAGGTGGTTTGACAATACTTGGGTTCACCACCTTCTTCGGAGCCAAATTATCCCTCATAGGAACCGCGACCATTGTTGCACTTTCCGAATTTTCAAATGGATTCTTAAAAACCACTACACACTCAAGTGAATAGATTAGCAAGATAGATGGCACACCAAGGTGTGCAAAAGCAACAATAACTTAGTCTAAACTAGAACGAAACAATTAATATCAAGCCAATGCTCCCCGGCAACGGCGCCATTTTGATAGCGGGGTTTGTCGCACTCCCCCGATCAAACAAATAACTCAACTAATGTAGTAGGGTAGTCGAGGTCGAATCCGCAGGGAGCATGGGTGATTATTAATCGTTTTAAATTCTTATGCTTAGCTAAGTCGGAGATATTTGGATGAGGTTTAAAACTAAACAACTAAACTAAATGAAATGAAATGCAATTTAACAAAAGATGATAAATGAGCAAGAGAGAAATAAATTGTAAATCAAATGAATAAAAGGCCTAGAACTCGGTTCTCCCACAACAATTCGTAATTCCACATACTAATTCCCTAGGCTAATCACTCGGGTAGACAAGCAAGGAGGAGATGGCTCTAATTCGCCTAAGACACCCCTCTCGGGTTCGAAGTAGGACACTAGCACTACCCACCAACCCCCCTCTCGGGTTCGAAGGTAGGAATCCCTAACTCAACACTCAACTACCCCAAAATCATGCACAATTCCGAGGAGGTCAAGAACTTGGTCAAGGTCATTAAGCCCCCATCGTATTCCGGGTCATCCCACTCCCTCTCTCGAGGGTCGATTTCAAACGCTAGTCTAGAGGTGCCCTACCCGGTTCTCCCTTTCGGTCTCAACCTAGGTTAGCAATAGGGTCGAATTCCGGGTATCCAAATCACAACCTAACCAACTCTCGTTGGTGGACAAGGGTCATAAATCGACACTACCCAAAAATCAATCCATAAACCCAAATCAATCCTCTAAACTACCCTCACCGATTTCCCCAAATAATTAGCCTTTATGAGATTCAATTAGTGAAATTACTCATATTGGGTCAAACCGAGTCCTAGTGGAAGACTACTCACTAATCATGTTTCTTAAGACAAAGGAGACAATAAAGATGGATTCTTTAATCATGAACATGGTGGGAGAATAAATTCTACTACTAATCATGCAATTAATCAACAAAATTATGAGGAAAGACAAATTAATCTAAGATGGAAAGAGATTAATGCAAAAAGACACAAACTTTAACAATAGCAACTCAAAGATTCAATCTTTGAGAGCAACAACAATGGAAAACAAAGAAAAGATGAACAAGAGAGAAAATAATAACAATCCAACAACAAAGGTAGGAATTTTAACATAAACAATTAAGATAAAACTTGAAAGAAAAGCAAATGTAAACAAATGAAATTATGAAGAGAAATTATACCAACTCAATAGCAAAGAAAGGAACTTGGATTGAAATATGGAAGGATTCTTCAATTCTCCAAATACAACCCAAAATTACTAATTGTAAACTAATGAAAAGAGAAGAACTTGAATGAACAAAAGAAGAATTAAACTAATAATTAGAGAAAGATAACAACTTTTTATTGAATAAAAATAAGAGAGGAAATATGAGGGTTTTACAATATTGGGAGAGAATAAGATAAACTAGTCTAATTTCTAAGGTAGTAATGTGTAATGTTGGGTGTAATTAGGTGTCTAATGGGTAGTAATGTTGGGTCTTTTATACTAGTCTAATAACTACTACTAATAATGACACTAATAATAATAATAATAATAAATCTAATCCTAAATACAAAACTAATCGACACAAAGTTTACAAAACCAAACAATTGAAAAACAAAGAAAAAGAGAAAAAGGGGAAGGGGAAACACGGGATTCAAAACGCAGCAATGGAGGTGTCCTGCCGGCCCGCCGGCGGCCGGGCTTGATGCCGGCAGCGAGGCCATTGAAGAAAGAGCAGAAAAAGGATGGGTGTGCGTTATGCCGGCCTGTCGGCAGCCGGGGCACCGGTATAGAGCACAATTTGATGCGAGAATGTTGATTTGGTGCGTTTTGCCGGCTAGACGGCTGCCGGTCCCTATACCGGTAGCGAGGCCATCACAAAAAGGAGGAAAAATGGGTGTGTTCTGCCGGTAGGGGATGTCGGCTGCCGGTAAGCCGGCATAGAGAACCTAAACTTCAATTTGCTCGGTTTCGATTCCGAGCTCGTGTTTGAACATGAAAACGATGGCCACGGTGGTTGATGGTGGAGCTTCTATGAATGGTAACTGTCGAGATGGTGATGAAGATTATGAATGGTGGCGGGTTGAATGTCGATGGCTGCCATGGTGGTGAATGAATACGAATTGATAATACGGGATGCAGGGGATGTTGATGAAGGTATGATGGCCATGGAGAAGCCGGGTTTTCGGGTTTCTGTGCGATTGAATTAAGGTGGTTAATGGTGAATGAAGACGAAGGAAGGAGGTGGTAAAATGGTAATGGTGATGCTTTTATTAATGGAGGTGATGACAGGGGATTGATTATGGAGGTGAAGGTTGTTGTTGAGTTGTTGCGTGTTGTTGATGATGATGCAGGGGAATGGAAAAGACAAAGAAGTGAGTTGGTGATTTCATCAAACTTGTTGATTATTTGGTCAGCATGACAACATGACTTGTCTTTATGACTCCACCCTCTCTTTACCATTTGACTCCGTCTCATTGATCCGTCTCACCTACAAATCATAATTAATAAAATCATTAATATAATAATAGAATAATACTAATATTGTATAAAACCCGACTAAGTATTAAATATAACTACGAGGACTAATTATTATAAATTTAGTAAATAAATGAGCTAATTAGACAATTAAGCACGCAAAATTGAGTCGTAATAAGATATAAATGCGGGGTAAAAAGTGACTAAAATACTATTTATCAATTGTTATTATTATTATTATTATTATTATTATTATTTCAGTTTAGTTCAGCTCCAATCAGCAGCTCTATTCAGTTCAGTTCAGTTCAGTTCAGCTCAGCTTTATTCAGTTCAACTCAGCTCCATTCAGTTCAGCTTAGCTCAATTCAGCTCTAAAATGCCAAAAAAAAACATGGCCTAAGAGAGTATCTACCACTTTAACTAATTCATGTTCTTAATTCACCCATATAATGTGGTTTACTTTACAGAATTCAACTTTTACGAGTGGCACAAAGCGGGTTAATTTTCATCTATTGTCTTGTCCTCTTCTTATGAAGAAATCCAAATGAATATGAAAACATTTCACAGAAAATTTGAACACAACTTTTTTCTAACTTTGTCAAACAAGTCCATAAAATATTATGAATAGTTGATATGTCTTTTTAGGGATAACAAGGGAACTCACTACTTTTGGTCACAAGCATATGTTAATAGGAATATTTATAATAGTTGGGCCTCAACCATTACCTTAAGGTTTTGGTTGAGTTGGTTCATCTATCATGGTATCAGAGCCAGTGTGACAAAAGGTCACGGGTTCGAACCTGACAACCTCAAAACTCCTCAAAAACTCTCAAAGTGGAATTTCAACACACGGTACGGGGGAGCCGGTGCATAACTAACCACTCTTCAAGCTCAATGGGCATTTGAGTGAGGGAGCGTAATAGAAATAATTATAATAGTTGGGCCTCAACTATCACCTTAAGGTTTTGGTTGAGATGGTTCATCTATCATGGTATCAGAGCCAGTAGGTTTTGGTTGAGGTGGTTCATCTATCATGGTATCAGAACCTGTGTGACCGAAAGTCACGGGTTCAAATCCTGGCAACCTCAAAACTCCTCAAAAACTCGAAGTGGAAACCCAAAGACACTGCAGTGCGGGGAGCGGTGCAGACAACTAACCACTCTTCAAGCCCAACGGGCATTTGAGTGAGGGAGCATAATAGAAATATTTATAATAGTTGGGCCTCAACCATCACCTTAAGGTTTTGGTTGAGATGGTTCATCTATCATATGTAACAGACTTGATATTTAGAAGGTATACCTATGCGGCTATGCTCGCTTAATATTTAAAAATAAGACACAAGTTTCTTTCAATTGCTTCTTCTTCCATAGCATGTACTCCGTACTTGTTTAATTGTTTATCCCTTCCCAACACCATTCAAAAAATTTTTTTGGCGAGATTAGACAAAAACCGTAGTCAATCAATTTTTGTTAATAATATCATGTAAGATTATCATGTTCTCAAGTCAATTGCTGAGATGGAAGTTTGGAAGGCTCCAATTGATTTGTTACACCACATGTATTATATGACTTGGTGTTACCGCTGCAACAAAAATTTCCTCCTATAAACCAAAGTGTTACAACAGTTAATTATAACTGTGGGTTACATCGTGATACAACGTTATATTGCTAAGCGGCATATAGAGCTAGTAAATGGACACTAATCACCTTATTTTTAAGTCAAAGTCGAGCCACTTATATTAGGCATCTTCCATTGTGCAAAGGCTAAATTATGCCTTCTCTTGGTTTAACGAAGCAACATAGTTGATTAATCTATCAACTTCCATATTAGACGACCCACCTATACTAGTGGCTATGTCTGCTAACCTTTTCAACTCCATTGATTTCTTTTTCATTTCTTTCCCTTCTTCTTCCATCATCACCTTTCTTATTTTCTCCTCAACTTCGGCCCTTTCAACAATGATATTCAGTTGTATGCCAATACCCCATTTATTGCAACATAACCAACTATTTGGTTGTTGATCTCCCAAAAACGGCCAACAAATGACCGGAACTCCACTACTTATACTCTCAATTGTCGAGTTCCATCCACTATGTGTCAAGAAAACGGCCACAGATGGATGATCAAGTACCTCCTCTTGTGGGGACCAATTTACCAATAAACCTCTACCACTAACCTCATTTTTAAACTCGACTGGTAAGACTGTTGACTCCCCGATAATAATATCAGGCCTCACTACCCATAAAAAAGGGTGGTTACTATTAGCAAGCCCCCATGCAAACTCTATGAGTTGCTCACTAGACATTGTGGTTGTACTACCAAAACTTACATATACAACCGAATTAGGGTTTTGTGAATTCAGCCAGTCAAGGCATTGCGAGTCTTCCTTCCAAAATGTGGATTCTAAAATGCTTCCTTCATTATCGTTTAGTTTTAGGGAGTTCTTCAAAAGGGAGCCCAATGGGCCTATAGTGTAAACAGGAGTCGGAATGACAAATGACAAGTCTCTGAGAATCTCTTGATCTAAGGCTTCGAAAGTGTTGAAAATTATTGGTCCCATGCTACATCTTGCAATAAGACGTTTCATATAATCAAATATAGGGTTATTCTTATTCATGGTTCTTATATGGCTAGGAAGATCTTTTAATCGCATGCCACTCATGCTAGGAGGCACCATGTCCAGCTCCATATCTAAAGTGCCATCTATCATAAAATTAGGATCTGCCAAGACACAACAAAATCCAAGTCAAATGTATAATATATGATTGAAAAATTCGTTTTTTGCCTTAATAATAAATGTCATGCCAACACTTGGTGTTTACCTCATTTTTCCTCCTAGGTACGGAGTATTAGGCTCTGACATGACACTTCAGGTATCTTATTTAATCAAAATAATTTATTTGACCAAATTGAAGCTACTTGATTTTTGTGCAATTGTTTGGCAAGTAGTTTATTTCTCCAAATAACCTACTTGAAATGAAATGCTACCTAGAATATCATTTGATATTTCAGGTACCTGAAATCCATTATTTTTCATCATTTACTCCTTCAATCTATAATATCAAATAATTAGTATATCATTTTACGTTATTTTACCAAAAATCAACTACTTTTTCAACTGGTTTATAAAACATTTTTTATATAATCAGTTACCTTATCAACTTCTAATTTTCAGTTATCTTTTTAGGTTTCAGTTAACTTTTCAATTTTTGGGTACTTTTTCAAATTTCAATTAACTTTTCAGCGAATTTTACCAAACAGAGCCTTAAAGAATACATAAATACTATCATGCTCATAATATTCTTCCCTTATTTGTTTTTCAATCTCCTTTTTTTTTTTTCAAAATTTACTCCAAACTAATTGTCCCATTTATAAATTTGGTATGATAAATGGGAGGACTACCACTATTTACCGTAATCTTTTATGTTTTAAATATCATTTGCTCTATGAAAATGACATTGTCCTCATTCTTTTTAATTAAAGGGGTATAGTTGTAACTTTATCGCTATTTGTTTCTTAAATCGTTTACAAAATAAGAAGTATGACAATAAAAATGGATTAGGGGAAATAATATTCTTTTTCCTTGAAGAAATTTCACATTTTATTTTTCAAAATATTGACCAGAAATAAGTAAAATTTAAAGTGTTAAGGACTAGAATGTAATACTCCATTTTAATATTTATATTTCTGATAAAAATAGTTGTCACACACATAAAATTTCACTACAAATAATAACATAACATATCAAGTATATAATAAGTGCCATAGATGATAAGATGTACCCTCCATACCCTTTTCTCTTTCTTTATATATTCTTATTTCAGAGTCAAGCTTATAAAACATTGGCCAATTTTAGAAAAATGTACCTTTAAGTCAATGGTTGTCATTTGACTTTGGCACAAAGATAAGAAAAGGATGGAGTCAATTACTATATGATAAGTGGACCAAATTGTGTGTGGATGATCAAGTTACTCATCATCTGCATTAATATAATAAAAAGGACAATAATTAATTGCGACACCCCAAATTAAAATAGTACAACAAAAGATCGGGATAGAGGAAGTATATCCTTATTTCAGGGTCAAGCTTATAAAACATTGACCTATTCGAGAAATGTAATTAATTAGTTACTTAGTATATGAACTAGTTTAGATCCCGCGTAATTAATGCGCGGTATTTATAGAGTTATTAATATAGACCCCGTGCAATATATGCACGGTATTTATATAGTTTTAATTTTTAGTATATTATTTATTAGATTTAAATTGACAATTGACTTATTTTTCATGTTTCTCCTTAATGTATTTTGATTAGAGAAATAAATAAAAATTCAAATCGTAAAAAGTAATAAGATGAGCATTTTGTTTGAATTTTTTTGTTTTTTTACCGAGAAATTAATAATGTTAATTTAGAAATATTTACTAATAACATATTTTTTAGCTTCAAATTTTTATCATAAAAAGTCAATGAGTTTTAATAAATATTTACTAATACCATATTTTTTAGCCGTAACTTCTTATCATAAAAAGTCAATAAACTTTTATCAATAAGTTCTTTAAAAAAAAATTCTTTATCCTAAAATGATCGGAGATAAATTTGTGCAGAATGTGAAATATTAAATGTTATAAATATTTAAATACAAAAGACTATATCCATTTATAACTTATAATCTCCACACATATAGTATATGTTAAAAATACCAAGTACTATTCTAGAAAATAGGTTTTAGGCGGGTAAAGTGGAGTTAAGTCTATTCATTTAGTAAATAGGAGATTATATAAAGCTATATTGGGAAATTAATTAAAAGAGAGAATATAGTGAATAGGAAAAAAATTGTATGCGAACCTTGAAAAGGCACAATTCCCCTGTCACGGAGGGTGTCAAACTGAGAATACGCCAGATAACTAAAAGCGCTGATAGGAGCGAAGAAAGCGACGGGGCAATCCCCTAAATCCTTGGCGACGTCCAGAGCGAACGGGATGAGAGCGTCCGATATGAGGAGGGTGATTGGTGGGGATCCGGAGGACGGTTCATTAATCTTGATGAGTAGTTTGAGGAAAGGTTCCCGACATTTGTACTCCAAGGCGGGTACAAGTTGACGGGTTGGACGGGGAGCTTGCGTATCAGTTGGAGGAAGCCCGTCAGGAAATGTTTCGAAACGAAACGATGGAGTTCCGACTAAGGAATCGGGACCCCATGAGTTTAGTAAGCATCGATGGTTGTGCTCAGTATTCACAAAGGTTATATGTAATCCTTTGGAGTTGAGTATCTTTGCTAGTTTTAGCATTGCTTTTATATGGCTTTGTGCCGGGAATGGTACCATTACTACATGTAGTTTTGACATTGCTTTGCTTTCAACTCAGTACTGGGTAGACCTGCTAAAAGCAACCCGACCTGAAAAAGCTGACCCGAGACTCGAAGTGACCCGAACTACATCAACCGAATGTGACTCAAAAACCCGAATTAATCTGACCCGACCCGAATATGACCCGAGCTTTCTTGATCCAAACTGGCCTGCCCGAAAATGGCAAATTCAGTAGGCGGGTACAACTTGCTTAACAATTCAAGTTGTTACGGAGGTGATGCGAGGCCCTATGCTCTTTGCCCTCCATTTTTGTGGGATTATATAGTTATATTGGGATATTTCTTCCACCTCCGTTTTTGTGGTGATGCGAGGCCCTATCCTCTTTGCCCTCGCGTTCAACGTGAAACAAGTTGTGGTCACTCAAGCACCAATACTTATCCTAAACCCCGTATCCATTTTCGACACAGTTTTGGCATGAGTCAGACACCTGTAAACACACGCCAAAATGGATCGGACAGCTATGAACTCGTGTCTAATTTTTTTCATTTATTTGGACGCGTATCCAATAAATGTCCATTGGTTTTGACACACCTCTCGGATATGTGTACAAGGTTTATATATACAAGTACAGAGTATCATATAATATGGAATGGAGTTAGAAACTTGAGTGGAAACATGTGTATGAGATTCCAAGGGATTGGAATGGAATTAGAATCAATTGGTTATCTAACTCCACTCCAAAAATCTCCAACCAAACAATAGAATGGATTGAATCCATTCCAAAAGCTCCAACCAAACACCGCTAAATATTTTCGACAATGAGAGTATATTACCCTCACATTCAATTTTGGAATTTGGATCTCTCCGTTTCTTTCTCAACATTTCCTCCCTAATACACAAATATTTTAATATATTTTCTTTATCTATTTATTAAAACTTTATTTTTATAAAACGATTACAAGCATTGGATCATTACAAGATTTGATCCGGGCCGTTTATAAAAAATGAATGTTCATTTCTTTAGAAAAAAATAAAGAAAATCTGGACCGCAATTTTGTGGTCATGCAAGGGCTGTATTCGCATGCTCCTACAAAGACATGCCTGAGATCAACAAAGATGTTGAGTTTATGGATTCAAGTACCTAAGAGGGGGAGGGGGTGAATTATGTACTATTTAAAAAATTTATAACTCCAACTTTATTGAATTAAAGTGAGTTACGAGGACAAAAGAGATGAGAAGATACTTTGAATAATATTGAAAGATTGAACAAGTATCACGATGAATGTTTGCTGAAGTATGAAAGCAACAATCGTTCTGACTGTATCTATTTGTCTCGTTTGTGGAATATGATTGCAGACCAAATGCGAAAAGATATGATGAATCATTACTTCTAAGGTTAAGCAAAGCAAAACAAACAAACAAAGTAAATTGCAGCGGAAATAAAGTAAAACAAATGAACACGAGATTTTTGAATTGGTTCGGCAAATACTCAAGTGCCTACGTCCAATCTACCTTTTTATTGCTTTCTTTTAGTGATCTACTCCGACAACTAAAAGACCCTTACAATAAAAGACATCAACCTACTCCGGTTGTAAAGCTAGTACAAGAACTACTCCGTTCTTATGACAAGCTAACTCGCAACCTACTCCGGTTGCCAACTCACAACCTACTCCGGTTGTCAAGAGTTAAAGACTACTCCGTCCTAAACTCTACTAACACACTTAGAATGTTATAGGATCAAGTTTCCACTAACACATTCTTAACAAAGAATAGAGATGGACAACTTTTACAAGATCAACAATTCATAAGCAAGAGAGTTTAGTATAGAAAAGCAAAAGAGCTACGATCAGTAACAACTTGAAGACTTTTAATGGTTTTGCAAATAAACACGATTTTTATGCTTTAAAAACAATTTGCAAAGTTGGAAAAATTAATTCAGAAAAGTCTTGAGATTTTGTGAAGGAGGGACTCGCCTTTTATAGAGGAAATGGGTGAGGGGGTTGCTAGGGTTTTGAAGGGTCAAAGACCACACATGTGAAGGGCAATAGCAACCACCCAAGACTTGCACCAAAAAGGGCTCTTTTGCAAAGGCAAGAATAGGGAAAGATGGTTTGAAAGATATCCTTAAAAGCTCATGCAAATTCAGAAAACAAAGAGAGAAAAGACAAGTCACATGATGACAAGTTAACACTAAAATGGCAAAAAGCATTCTTTGTTTTCTTAAAGAACCAAAGGGTTGAATTTGCATAAAGAGGAAACATTTTGAAAATAATAATTCAAACCACTCTTTATTGAAGACCCTCTCCTTAATAAAAATATGATTTTTATCTTTGAAAAAATAAGAGTCACGTGAGAGCATTTGAAAGATAAAAAGGGACTTCAAGTTTTACGAGTTGTGGCAATCAATCCAAGCAGTTGTTTACTTGTAAAAGTAACAGTCGTCTGGACTGTTTCTATTACTCTAATATACTCTACTTTCTCGCTTGTACATTAGATGACACAACGACTTAATACAAAGGGATGATTAACAACTTCAACACTTCTTAATCCATGCTTGATATGATCATATATCCTGAAAAGGTAAACTAAGATGACACAAATCAAATGGGCATGTTATCATCAACATAAGGAACCCAACAAAAGAGATTGCAGAGCACAAGATACTCATTAATCCCGGAGCTACACCCGTGAAGCAAAAGTTGCACCGCATGCGCTCTGAAAATCAAGGAAGAGGTAGACAAGCAATCCAAAGCCAGATTTCTCTACCAAATTCTTCGTCTTTGAATTATGATGTGATAATTACCACATTTAGAGGATTAATAGTGTTTTTATTGGAAATTGAAATATCCTACTCCGTATTATTTTTAGTTTTCTTTACAATAAATACATTTAATTCTTTATTTTTGGTTTTCTTATCCTATGCCTAGTAGGCATAGGTTAGAAAGAACGAAATAAATATGCATCATCATGGGATTTCAAATTTGTAGTTATCATCATCACTAAATACCCATAGTTAAACCACTTTTCGATAACTAGTTTTATGTGTTCCTTTATTAGATGGTTTTATTACATGATGTGTTACACATACCACAGCAACATTGTAATAAGTAATAACCATTCCATAAAAAAAATAGGGTTCAAAGAACAACAAATACATAGACATGCACCAAGAAAAAAAAAACTTGCCGATAAAAGTGCGATTCTAATGGTTAAAATTTGGGTGAAATTGTCAGATCTCAAGTTTTTAGTTCATCAAGAACAATCTTGTGGAGTATTTATGTCCGAGTCTTATGCCTTCTAGACTTTTACATGGAAGAACTCTTGCATACGTATGGAGTTACAGACTGGAATTTGGCATTAACATCTTCAATGACCTAATGTCCTCAATTAGACAATCCAAAGAGAGATAGGAAGATCCACCTTCATCAACTGATCTTTTAGCCAAGTTGGCTAATCTAGTCGCATTGTCTAAAAACTCATTCTTTCTCAAATTCATGACATCCTTTACCATCTTTTCAATGGTTACTCTATCACAAGTGTCTTTAATGTCAAATCCGAGCTTCCAAACTTCACTTACAACTCTACTATTCACCAATTGATCTACATAATGTGGCCAACAAATCATTGGAACACCGTTTGTAATACTCTCTATAGTCGAGTTCCATCCACTATGAGTTAAAAACCCTCCAATAGCCGAATGACTCAAGACCTCTTCTTGAGGCGCCCAACTAACAATAAGCCCTTTTCTCTCGATTTCATTAATCAAACCCGTGTCCATTTCTTTGTTCCATTTTCTAAAATCGTCATCCATTCCAATGACGGACCCAGGTCGTTTAACCCATAAGAATGTACTTCCACTGTTTACCAAACCATGCCAAAACTCGATGAGTTGTTCTTTAGTCATAACCACTTGGCTACCGAAACTGCAATAGATCACCGATCTTGGTTGTTGTCGATCAAGCCACGCCATGCAACTTTTATCCTCCTTCCAAAAACTATTTGAACAAATAGAAGTAACTAATGAATCTTGTAGGGAACATATTTCCATTTTTCTTTGAAGGAGAAAATGGAGTGGCCCAAGAGTATAAACTTGGCTTAAACAATGTGAGCTTATGTGGGAGAGCAAAGTTGGCTCCAAGTCATGAAATGTATTGAGAATGATGCCTTGAGCTCGTTGGAATTGTTTAACCTGAGCTAGAATTCGTTGCATATTTATCAAATCCATATCATCACGGCCGCGACACATGTCCGGTAGGTCACATCGTCGCAGGAACGCTTCCATGCCAGGAACGACGTCAACCAAGGCATTTAAGTCTTGCATGTCTGTTAAAATCAGATTAATATTAGATGCATATGCTAGTCATTTAGCAGTTCAGACTATATATCTGTGGTAGAGCTGGCAAAAGCTGACCCGACCCGACCCACCCGAAACCCGACCCGATACAACCCGAAAATTGAGTAACCCGAAATCGAACCGACCCGACCTAACCCGACCCAATAACCGATAACATCCTTATTTTTTCCAACCCGAACTGAACCGACCCGACCCGACCCGTGACCCGATATTGACTCAACCTGATAATGAATTAGCTTAATAATTGTGTAAATAAGACCAAATTGACATTAATCTTAATTATTTTCACTTAAAATTACAATTAATACTCTTACATGGTGTTTAAACATAAAATTACCCATCTAAAACTAAATACATAAAGAGAAAATATATGCTTATAATCGAACCTAATACTAACCCGATCTGACTTGCTACCCGCTGATGACCTGACCCGAAGATGACCCGACATGAACCGTAACCGACCCGACCCATCGCTAACTCGATACAACCCGAACCCGATATGACCCGACCCGCTTCAACCAGACCCGCAACCGACCCGATTGCCACCTAATCTGTGGTAGTACTTCTGATTATTTATTTTCTGTGTTTTATTTTAAAGTTTTTGAGTTCTGCTTTAGTATAAAATTTTTGAGCACATTTACTAAAACATTATACTAAAAAATTATAATAGTACTCAAACACTATATTTATAAATGGTAATATGCTCAGAAAAAATGTGTATATGCTCAAAAACTACAAGGTCTGAGGTATTACCTCAAATGCGTAATCCTTTTGATGGGGCATATTCTGCACCGCTGACCAAGTCAACACACTGAGCAAGGTCAAGGATATCCACAGCAAGTCAACGGCTTAGATCGCGCCTAGCCGATGCCCCATCGGCACGATAGCTGTGGTCTCGGCCAGACAGCTCGCCAGCCGGGACACATGTCCGCGTACTCACATCCAAGACCCTCTGCCGGCCTGCCGTAGGTCCATCGGACGAGGGTAGAACGGTCTTTCCACCTGATAAGCCACTTGGCCACTTGGCCACTACGTGACAAAAGGTGAAAGCCTATAAATACTCCTCAACCTTCATTGAGGAGAGGATCCCACAACTTAACCTAAAATACACTATTCATCCTGCAGTAATATCTCCCTTATTCTCTACAACACATTCCTAGCCAATTAGTATACAACTTATACCTCTAAGTTCACTGACTTGGGCGTCGGAGTGGGTACGCTTGGCACAAAGCCAAGCCCTCAGTTCGTTCATTGTTGCAGGAAAGGCCGAGAGAGACGATAGGAGCGAGGAGGGTTCAACCCAAGACATCATTCTACAAGCCACGGGTGGTAACAATACTTGCTCTGGAATTACACCCGGAACAATTGGCGCCGTCTGTGGGGAAAAGACACTAGAAGCTAGTCACATTCATTCCCAAACAAAAAAAAAAAAAAAGAAAACCCACCCAAAAAGCTAAGAAAATGTCTAAACAACAAGATGCGTCGAATCGATTTAAATCGCATTTTACCAAGATGATACTTTCAACAATTCGGAGTCATATGACCCTCCACCGGTGGTGTAATCCAACCGGAGTTCGGGATGCCATCAATACCCGACACGCCGCTACCAGCCAACCAGGTCACCATCATGGGACGTGTGGTTGATGTAGCCAGGCTGAAAATGCTCCTAGACCTAATTAGTAACACACCTGCTCACACTGTCACGCCGACAAGAGCGGCGGAAAGCGTCCGGGAGACCGGGGCCCAAAACGTGACTCGAGAAACTTGAACGGAGCACTAGGAGAAGCCGACCCAACCAAGTCGCGGGGAGCCCAAAGTGGGCGCGGTAGACCTAAGTCCTTCCCGCACTCGTGGGAGGACGGCGTCCCCCCGCACGAACGAGGCTCACCCCGAAGGAGCTGAGGAGTCCGACTCGGCAGAGTTGGAGAAGGAGTCCGAGCCGAAGAAGGAGCCCCTCCCGCTACGGGGAGGAGCCGAGGTTAGGGACGCAAGGAGCCGATCGCCGCGTGTCGTTCGGCACGTGGTCGCGGCCCCCCTTAACGCCACGTCCTAGAAGTCCGGTGCCAAATAAGCTGCCGCCACCCCTGTCATACAAGGGGATGGCGATCGATCGACCACGCCGAGGCCTTCGAGTCTTACATGTCGGTATGGGAGCGGCCACGATGAGGTGCGGTGCCGAATTTTCCCAACAACTTTGCATGGGATGGCTCGAGCCGGTACAAAGGGCTTCCCGATGGCTCGGTGTACTACTACGCCGACCTGAAGGGCGCTTTCCTAGCCCAAGTACTCGCAATAGGAGAAGGGCCGTAGAGACATCCGACCTCCCGACCATCGACAAGAGGGGGCGAGTCTCTCCGGAGCTACGTGAAGAGGTTCGATGGAAAGGTCCAGCAGATTCGAGAAATTAATCCGAGTGGCGGCCTTCGCGATCGATGAAGGGCCTCCCAAGGGGAGCCTTAAAAACGAGCTCATCAAGAGCGGAGGCACGGGCCACGGATGCCGCGAAAGTTGGCCGACCAAGCCATCAAGGTAGAAGACTACCACAAGACACGGGAAGATCCCCGCGAAGCCGAGCAATCGGGAAAGAAGGGTCACGGCGGGACGATCCAGACGAAGAACGCCGCGACAACTTAGGCTCGCGGTCCGACAAAGAGACGCCGTGAGAATAACGAGATCACGGTCGGACAGATCCGACCGGAAGCAAGACTCGGCAGGCGCCGGTTGGAATTCAGAACGTACCACCGAGGCGGTATAGTGAAAAAACCCCTCTCGTCGTATCGGCCCGCCGAAGTCTTTGCCCCGAGCAAAAACGAGGGCCGAAGTGGGAAAGACCTCCCAAACCAAAAAGCGACGGTGACACGAGCCGATCGTGAGTACCACGGCCACACCGGCCATTTAACCAACGATCGCCGCCATCCGAAGAATGCCATAGAGGAGCGATCCGAAAGGAAGCCTCGGCAAGTACGTTGCAAAAGGCCAAAAGACCGACGCGGCGATTCAGATAGGAAGTCCGTCTTCGAGCGGATAGCGTGATTCATGTTGTCATCGGGGCAACGAAAACGGAGGGTCCGCTCATGGGCACAAGCGGCACCTAAACGAGCTATATCAGGCCATCAACTTTGTGCCCAACTCAAGGATCCCCTCTGCAAGCATCCCCGATATAACTATCGGAAGAAAGGACTACGAAGGGATCATCGCCCCTCACAGCGACCCGCTTGTAGTCAATTTGGACATATCCAACCACCGGTCAAGAGGTGCCCGATTGACACGGGTGCATACACGAACATCATGTTTAGAGAGTGCTTTCTCGGCCTCTACCGAGGATCAAGGACTTAAGCCCCCGCACCGACCCCCTATACGCTTCTTCTCGGGGGGCCTACTGGTGCGCTGGGATCAATTAAACTCCGGTGACGTTCGGCGAGAAGAACGCGGCTAAAAACATCCTAGCTGAGTTCGTCGTCATCGACGGCTCGTCTGCCTACAACGTCCTCATAGGCCGGGTCACCCTGAGCGAGGCTGACGCAGTGATGTCCATCCGGGCCCTAACACTGATGTATGTCTCGGACCGGGGGGAAGCGCATAAGCTCGTCTCCAAAGACGAGAAGGATGAGGCGGTCAACGTCCAGATAGCTGCCCGAGGTTGCAACATGCAATCCCTCAAGGAGGCGAAGAAGTCCGAAAAAGGAAAAAGCCCGTCCTTACAGCAGGGGGGCGACCTCATGGATACGACTAGTGGCTGATTTGGGGGATGTACCTGTGATGGGCCGTTAGGGCATTGGTAGTCTTGTAAAATTTTATGTAGCTACGGAGGTGTCCAAGATGGCTGTGGACACCCCAACGCATGTTTTTATCTAGTGAAAAACCATCCACGCCTTCCATCAAAGCAAAGTTCTTCCCATCAGTTATTTATCAAGAAACAGACGCCGGCTCACACTGTCATACCGACAAGAGCGGCAGTCTCCATCAAGAATCTAGCGCCGTCGCAGTCACCCCAAGTAGTAGACGCCACTAGCGATCGCCCAAGAGGTTTGATGCCGTCGCGATCACTCCAAGTGGTAGACGCCACGTAACACGCTATCGAGAAATGACGCCGCTCACACTTTGTCATACCGACAAGAGCGGCAGTCTCCATCAAGAGCCTAGCGCCGTCGCAGTCACCCCAAGTAGTAGACGCCACACAGCGATCACCCCAAGAGGTTTGATGCCGTCGCAGCTCACTCCAAGTGGTAGACGCCACGTAACACGCTATCAAGAAATAGACGCCGGCTCACACTGTCATACCGACAAGAGCGGCGGTCTCCATCAAGAATCTAGCGCCGTAGCCATCACCCCAGTAGTAGACGCCACTAGATCACCCCAAGAGGTTTGATGCCGTCGCGATCACCCAAGTGGTAGACGCCACGTAACACGCTATCGAAAAATGTACGCCGGCTCACATTGTCATACCGACAAGAGCGGCATTTCTGTCAAGAAACTTAGCTCCGGCCACACCGTCAATCCGACAAGAGCGGCAATCACCCTCGTAAGGCGGATGCCATGACAGTAACGGCCATCGCACACTACACTCGCAAAAACAGACGAAGTGTCTTGGAAGCGTTGAAACACAGTTGAGATACGTACTCTAAAACGGCCACGGCCAAGCCGAGGCGGAAACAAAAAGGGCGCTCAATTAGGAGTACAGGAAGACAATTCTGACAAAGATGAGATAAAGACCTCGGCCAAGCCGAAGGCGAAAGAAACGAACCATTATTAGAAGATAAGTTACAAATTACAAGTGAAAAGAATACGGACGACGGCCGTCCCCACAGGGATAAGCCGAAACGCAACCTACCGAGGTTGTGCAAAAAGAAGACAAAAACTACTATTATGTTCACGTACAAAGAGATAACGGGAGGAAGGGCCGAGTAATCGCCCCCGGCACCAAGCAGATCCTTTGTAAACTTGTTCTCACCAAGCAACACATGGTAACATGTAAGGAGCAAACAGATCTCTTTGTAAACTTGTTCTCATCAAGCCGCATCTTCTTCGGCGAGTAACCCAAAGACTTTTCTAGGACCTCGGCCTTGACCTCGGCATCCTCAGCTGCCCTCATCCTTTCGGCTTCTTCCTTAGCCACCCGAGCCCTCTCAGCAAGAGCTGCTTTCTCCGCGGCCGCCTCCCTCTCCATCTTTGCCTTCACCGCCTCCTTGGCCTCCTCCACCGCGGCTTTCTCCTTAGCCTCGAGTTTGTCATCAAGCAACGCGTCGAACCTGCCCCACGGGAAGGAACCATCAAGAGGGAAAAGCTCCCCGATAACTTCCCTAGCAAAGCATCTTGGCCAAATCCCGGAACTTGGCGCACGATTTGGGAAGCATGTCGGTTTGCGGCATCTCGATGTCCGCCTCCTTCGCTTGATGACGGCATCTCGCCACGAACCACCTCCGCCCGAGCCTTAAACAGTCCCGGACTCGTTCCTCTCGCTTAAGGTAGAGGTCGGCGCGCCCCGAGCGAGCTCACATTTCCTCAGCGATTCGCGGCTTCGGCGGCCGCGGCCTCGGCTTTAGCCCTCTCAAAGAAGGACCTCCTTTTCAGCGTCCTCCCTAAGTTTTCTCTCGGCCAAGAGCGCTTTCTCAGCTTCTACCCTGAGCCTCTGTTCATTAAGGAGACCCAACTTCGCCGCTGCACGCCCACCGCTTAGAGGAATTACGCTCGTGGACAGCCCGAGCCACGGCCTTCTCTTGCTCCCTGAGACGAGCAGCGGTAGCCACGTTCCACCTCGCCAGCTCCCTAATAAGCTTCGTGCCCTCCTCTATAAGCTCGGAGACGGAAGCCTTCTGGGATGACGGGACGATGGTGGCAATTTGGCCACCAACTGCGGCCGGGAGACGAAAGCCTTCGGGATGAAGGGTTGACGGTGGTGCCTTGATCACCAACTGTGCGAGAGGACCCCACCGCCCGCCGCCTAACGTGAGCAATAGCCGATTGCGGCTGATCTGCAGGAATTCAATTAAAACATCAGTATCAACACCGACTTATCAGAAACACCTAATGGTTCGGATAAATTTAGGCCACAAGCCAGATAGGTACCATGTTTGGCCTTCTTGACCGGAGAAGGCACTTCCTTGCCAGCGATAGAAGTTGTCCCTTTCCTCTTACGGATAAGGGGAGATCCCTCTGCGTCAGAATCCCCCTCATCAGGAATCTCAACAATCTCCATCTTCTTAAGGGAGGGGATGGGAGTTGAAATCGGTGTCGACGCCGTTGCCACCAAGGGCCTTGTTTTCCGCGTCCGACGCACCACGCCGCTCACAACCCTCGCCTGCGCTTCCTCTTTGCTCAAGACCTTTAGCCGCTGTTCCATAAGATCATTCGGCGACACCCTGCGGTCATCGGCTGAAGCCTTGGGATGCAAGTTAGCGACGGTTTTATCTTTGTGCAGCCCCATTCTCCGAAGAAGATCCTCAGATAGGTCCGGTCCAAAGTGGTCTACAAAAGAGACAAAACAAGAGTCAAGAAGAAGAAATGAATCGAGATTCGAAAATAAAGAAACATCGAGAGCGGCGGTGGGCCTCACACCGACCCCACTCACCCCGTGCTAGGGCCGGTATGAGGCCGACATAGCAAAGCGGCTCATCCTGAAGAATGATCTGCGTCGGGGGAATCCATCTTTCGGCACCCCACCCTTGTCCACCTCAAAGAGCCTCATGGCGACCTCTCATCCTCCTTCGAGGGACCTGCGGCATCCATTTTAAGACGCTTCCGAGTGACCCATCCGTCATGCTCCGCCCTAGTCTCACACCGCAAATTAACCCGATCTTTGGAAGGAACGGGGCGGCGGATAGTCATTCGGCACTTTAACATACACCCACCGATCCCCGCCCTTGCAAGAAGAGAGTTTGTCAACAGAGACGTAACCCCTCGGTTTTTACGTTGTACCATCCAACGCGGCCGAGGGAGTGACGGTTTGAGATGATGAAGACGGCGGAATAAATCCACCGTCGGAGCCTCTCCCTTAAAAAGACAAAGCCAGACGAAACCAATTATGGTCCTCATGGCCAGCGGGTGCAGTTGGGCAACAGCAACGTTCATGGCTCTAATTATGGCCACAACGTACCCATTCAGCGGAAACCGGAGCCCGTACTCCAAATGCCGCAGTACACGCCAAGATGGCCGGCGGAGGGCAAAGATCTGACTGACCCTCCCCGGGGATAACAATTTCGTATCCCCTACCAAAGAAAAAATGATCCTCGAAAAGTTTCACGGAACAACGGGCAAGCTTACGGGACCAAGCACGATCAAGGCGGATCTTACAGACATAGCCGTGATCCATGACGTACCGTCTCCCCTCACTAGGACGAGACCTTTCCATATCATCACCAAGATCACCAAAAGAGTCAGAATCCTCCCATTCCTCCAGAATTTGAGGATCAACTTCAGGAGAAGGAGACCTAGGACCCCCGACGCAGTTTACTAGGCCCAAAGATCGCAGAAGACATGGTTCACAACAAATTATTAGCAAGGAAAATAAAGAGTTTGCTTGTTTACCTTAAAAAAACACTCGCCGGATCAAATACTCCGAAGATTAAGAAGAAGAAAACCCTTGAAAGTTTGGAGAGATGAAGATTTTAGAGAAAAATTTTCGAAAATAAAATGAAGGCCAAAATCACGGAATAACTACCCTATTTATAGAGAAAAGCCCATGAAGAAGGACCAATCAGGGCATGACCCATGAAGCGTCAACCAATCGAACACACACGTGTCAAGCATGCAACCGCGGAATGTCAATCGTCGCAACAGTTGAATGTCAATCAATGCAATGATGACAAGCGTCTTCAACACGCCTATTCACATCTTTTCGATTGTTCATATCCTTCAAACGAATTCCTAGGTACCTAGTCTCCGCTTGACTACCAATCAACCAAGCCGGGAAGCACGGCCGGGGGCAATCAAATTCAACCGGCGCTCTCAGCCCTGGTCTCGGCCATCGTCTTGTTCTTTTCCACATCGGATACCCTTCACGCACCCATGTGGAGGGGGGATATGGTATATGGTACGGAATAACAGGTGCCACACCGATACACAAGAAGACGCCGATACAGAAAAATTTGCGAAATTTACTTAGTGCAGAATATATGCTCAGCATACATCGGAGCCCATACCACGGCATAGACTACGCTGGGGGCAAATTGATGGGGCATATTCGCACCGCCGACCAAGTCAACACACCGAGCAAGGTCAAGGATATCCCAGCAAGTCAACGGCTTAGATCGCTTGCCCTAGCCGATCGACCCATCGGCACGATAGCAGCGTGGTCTCGGCCAGACAGCTCGCCAGCCGGGACACATGTCCGCGTACTCACATCCAAGACCCTCTGCCGGCCTGCCGTAGGTCCATCGGACGAGGGTAGAACGGTCTTTCCACCTGATAAGCCACTTGGCCACTTGGCCACTACGTGACAAAAGGTGAAAGCCTATAAATACTCCTCAACCTTCATTGAGGAGAGGATCCCACAACTTAACCTAAAATACACTATTCATCTGGTAATATCTCCCTTATCTCTCTACAACACATTCCTAGCCAATTAGTATACAACTTATACCTCTAAGTTCACTGACTTGGGCGTCGGAGTGGGTACGCTTGGCACAAAGCCAAGCCCTCAGTTCGTTCATTGTTGCAGGAAAGGCCGAGAGAGACGATAGGAGCGAGGAGGGTTCAACCCAAGACATCATTCTACAAGCCACGGGTGGTAACAATACTTGCTCTGGAATTACACCCGGAACACCTTTTTCTCGTCATTTAGTTAAGAAAATATTTTAGAATAATAATGTCAGCATGAAACTCTCTTTCCGGATGAAACCCGTGTCTAAAGCTGACAAAAATTCCGGATTTGATATTTTTTAAACTTAATTTTTGGATCGGATATCCAAAAATTCATATCTGATTCGGACTAGATATTGGATCATTTTAATAATCGAATTTTTTTCTTAGCCCTTGTACATTACATAAATATGACAAAAAAATTTCTACTTCGCTCTTTAGAATACCTGCAACTTGACCCAATTTAAGTTTAAGAGAATGTATCCATCTTGAACAAAAAATTATATATCACAAATTCATACGAAAAAGCTTTTCATATGGGTTTCTATGGTATAAGTTTTCAACTTTTTGGGCAAATATATTTTTTGTAAAAACTGAAGTCAAAGATTCCGCTAATAAAACGAACGTCATGTATAAAACAGGGAGAGAGCGAGTACTATTTTTTCCTAATCTTTAGTAAAAAATGATTTAGTTCGGTTAAACTTTTTTCTAAATGGCATATCAGAACTTAATGTTATCCATTTCAAAATAACAATTTGGTTCACCGAATCACTTTGTCAAAACGAATTAACCACGCCTGAGAAATGAACGATTTTTCACTTCGGTTTCTTTGCACACCCCAATTGGGACGAAGGGAGTACTAATATGTTGTAGAAAACATACCTCTTATTGGCACATGACCAGCATCAATTAACCTTGGAAGACACATACAAACCCAAAGGCAACAAGGGCTAATTGTATCAAAATAAAGAACTGGAATCCCAGCTTGATTCCCCACATCCACCGCAAAATCATACAACCCATCTGCTATCATACACGTAAACGGATGCTTCAAATTCTGCACATTGATAGCATTACTGCTAACATTACTTACTAGCATTTCCTTAATAAGTGATCGACTAACGTCTTTAACAGCGTCCATCATCTCTAAGAACTTGTCACCACCACGAATGTGACCCTCCGGGAGGCCATCTGAGAAGGTGTGGACCGACAGTCTAGGGTGACGGTGAAAGCAAGTAGTCGTTGGAGCACTGACCTGAAGGCGGTTGTAGACATGATCTGTGGTGAGGAAGGTGACATGAATGTCATTTGTGGCAAAGATTAGGAGCTCAGCTAACTTGAGCATTGAGTTGACCGGCCCTTGTATCGGCAATGGGAATATTAGGACGTGAGGAATTGGTGCATCTTGCACATGGTTTTGCATTTTGTGAGCCCTAATTTTGTTAATTAACTATTTTTTGTCTTGATTGTTAGATTTGTCTTGTTAGTTTCTTGGACTTGATCATTCATTTGTTCTTTTATACATAGGATTTCTGAAGAATTTTGACAGGTTAGGAGTACGCGAGTACTATATTGAATATTTCGATCATTTCCAATTATTTGTTAAAAATAAAAGGTAAACAAATGACCGATACAGAGCGGGTATCAAGTTGAAGCACTTGAAGCGGCGAGTTTGGCTGGCAACATGTGCCTAAATATATAATATTACTAAGTATGCTGTTGTATGCTACCTGCTGCTGCTACAGAAAACTTCCCAGAAAATTAAAGAAAGGCATTGCCTGCAGCACAACTGCACAAGCCTCCTTATAAAATTGCCAACTATGCGAATATCCAGTATCCTTTGGAATTCATCAATAGTCAGAATACTAGGTTACACCTTTCTAATTAAAAAAAAAAAAAAAAAAAATGATTTTCAAATTGGATCTATTGGTTTTGTATATGCCAATTGTAATTTAAATAAATATACCATTTCACCTAGGACTTTGTATTTTTAGATCGCCATTTTTGATTATATATTTTGTAGTATTATGATAATATTATTATATATTTCGGAAAATGATCACTTATTAAAAAAAATAGCCATCTGGGATCGTAAAGTCCTACTACCTCCGATTCTTAGACTAAGTTTATCCACAGATGGAATACGAGTCTTAACAATAGTAAAAATGACTCATTTTATCATTAAGACTTAACTCAAACTCTCTTATTTATTCCACTTTATCCCTCAAACCTATCAAAAGTATCAACAACAATAAATAGGACCCACTTTTACACACACAATACACTATTCACGGGTCTTAAAGTGGGTCTTGGAAATCCAAGACCCATTCTCAGACTTCTCTACAGTGATGCTACTTTATCCCTCAAAATGTGCAAGTTTGATACTCATACTTTGCTCAGACGCATGTTAAGACTAGGGATAATCTTAGTCTTAGGAATTTGGAAGCAGAAATCCAAGCTTGCAACACTTATCTTAGTCCCAGAAAAACGAAAGTTTCAATCTGTCTGCTAATATAGATAGATCTACTGCAAAAACTTCCATGGTAACGACTTATAGTGTGAGACCAACTCATTAACCCTATTAACGGAATGAGGAAATCATTAAAAGACTGGTTTCACAGAAAACGACGACTGTAGATTCACAATTAGGCAATTACACTGCAAAGCTTCAAAACCATGTACTGCAAATAATTTTGAGTTAGTTCTCCAATTGTCTTACCATTGTGATCTCTCTAACCCCTAGTCGTAACAAGATTCTTCGGCCCTTCTTTCTTACTCTGTATGAATCAGGTGCTATATTTCGATTTTTGAGCAAGAAAAATATTCTAAATACTTAGTACTCCATATGTAAACATCCAAACCATAAGTTAAACTGAATATTAACATGAACATTATGACGGACCACAAGAGAACACAATTTTTTGACAATAATCTTAAAACCTTCAGAAGTCGGACTTCAAAACATCATACCAGTCATGCTTGCTCAGCTTGAAACTTTTTCAAGAGGTTTAAGGTTTGACGGTACAAATTGAGGTCCATACCATCAACATTCCTACCGACTCGCGCCTTCAGAACAGGCTGAAAATAGAAAGAACAAATTTCACCAACAGGCATATTAAAAGGATATATGAATATCGTTTTTAGTGTCTAAGTAAATGATCTACCTCGATGCCAGATTCGATCAGCAGCTCCCCAATGAATTGGTAGATGGAACCCAATCGGTACTGAAGCTTCACATATTGGGTGTCAATCTTCAGAGTAGCGCTTCCATCAGCAATAACGGCAACAGCAGTCTCCACGTTATATTCTTCTAATCTAACAACATGGACTAACATATTACTACAAAATACAATCAAAGTTCGTTAAGCTATCAGCATAAATCTCTTGCCAAAGGTCAAACATCATCTAATGCGATTGCAAGTTGAAACTATTGGTATGAATTTGGAATAGAAACACAATTTTTTACGGTACTACTATTAACACACAAAATGTCACGAGTTTAATAAAGGTGAACAAAGTCATAGTAACAAATCTCAGACGTGCAATTAGAGATGATATCATATCAATTCTAGAGCTACACAAGTTCAATTTCTTATCCACCGAAATCACTGACAAGGGTAGTAAGCAACTGAGGAAATGTATGGCAATTAATCAGATTTCCTTCATAAGAAACGGAAGACCGCCTCATAAAGACGGATATCATCAAAAGAGCCAGTAACCAGCCTTGATTTGGGTCGTCCAAATTTCAGGGAGCAATCTAGTTTCTTTTATAACTTTACCCTGAGCATTAAACATATATGGCTTTTTTGCTCTTACGAACATTCATATGTGACTTCTTTATTAGTAGCGTATTAATAAAAGCTGGGCTGTGTCAAGGAGAGAAGGGGAGGAAAAGGATTCACCTTCGAAGCCCAACATTATAGGACCAAGTACTAGAAGAAGAAAAAACTCGCTTATTAAAGACTGTTTTTTCGTTTGGAAGCAAGGGACAGGACACAAAAAGATTACACAAAGTTATCGCAGGCTTAAAAACTCAGAGGAAGACACTAACTTTCCAGTAACTCGAAGTGACGCCCCATTCTGGTAGTGCGGAGAAGATGGTTTCAGCTCTTCCAGAATGACCAATGCACCAGAATTTACTACAGGCAACGCCATGGAGTTTCAGCTGTATAAAAACATGTAAACAAACTTCAACCACCTGCTAATCAATTAATCTTCTAAACTAAACTGAGATTATTGCACCAAAAAGATCAGTACTACCCAAATAAGTCGTATTAATACAGCTTTACACTAAATTCTCGTAAAACTATTCATTAAAGACATATACTCCGTATATATAGTCACTTTAAATTAGCTAGATACAAGAATTTGTTTACTCCTATAGCCCTATTTGAGGTTATGAGGGACCGCAACGTTCTATCGCACTTTCTCTCCCAGGGTCTTTCACTTTCGGTCTAATCTCATCCCAGAATCAAAATTAGACCTCGGTTAGTTACTCCGTTACTATTCCCTCCGTCCTGGTCATTGTTTCCCTTTGGTCATGTAGATAATCAAATTACCTATGGGAAACATCAAACATTCCCAAAATAGAAGGATAAACAAATGAATGAGACATCTTAAAATAGAATAGCTAAACAAAATTACAAATGACCGGGACAAAGGGAGTATTTAATTTTTGCCGGAACAGTTTTCTCACTTAACTAGGGGTAAATAATGTCCTACATTTCCAAAGGAATTGCAACTCCCATTAATTCGGCAAATTAGGTATCGACACTTGAATTAGGGTTAATAATCGTAGTGTTTAGCAGAAATATATGCCGCCAATTTGTGCACACTTGAATTAGTTAAGACCAGAACACGAAAATGGGACAGATAATCCGCACTCGAGACTATACAAGTTATATTCAATTTGTCATGTTAATCATTAACATAAAAAACCATGAATAAATGACAGAAGAAATTACATGGAAAATAAAATTGAAAAACATGAACAGAAATGAAATTAAGAAAGAGAGAGAGAGAGAGTATACCTAGAATTAAGAGAAGGTGGAATGGTACTACGGCTCTCGCCGGTCTGAGACGGAAAATCTTCCAAAGTCCTAAGAAATCGTCTCTCACAATCTCACACAAGGTTTTTTTTCTCCCGCTCTCGTGTTAAATACTCACTCCATTTGTCTACTTTTATGTATTGTTGATTGTTGATTGTATTTAGAGGTGGTAAATGACTCGGTTGGGTTGGAAATGGGTTACGTTAGTTTGAGTTGGGTTATTCTAATTTGAGTCTATTATGTACTAGTTTGAATGCCCGTGCGTTGTAACGGGACAATTAACTTATTTATAATGCAAAAGAAAAAAAACGTTATAAGGGTTTAATGTTTACATTTTATGTCTAATGATTTGCTTACATATTATTAAAATATTCTTTCAAAAAAAATAAAAAAAAACTATATACGTGGGTTAACTCTTATTTATAATCACCCCACCTTATATTAATCTTTCGATGTGGGACAATTATACTATTTATAAGTAATATTCACCAAACTTAGATTATTTTTCTGATGTGGGACAATTCTACTATTTATACGTAGTATATATTTATCAAACCTGCATTGTTTTTCAATGTGAGACTAATAACATACTCATAATTACACCATCTTTTTTGCATTTAGTTCGACATCCAACCAGATCCCGAATACCGAATACGGACAATTGCTACTCATTATATCTAATAGTTATATTTAAATTTAATAATATGATCAAGTACTCTTCATTAATAATGTTCCGACATTAACTTAGTTTGAATGCCCGTGAGTTGTAACTGGGTAATTAACTTATTTATAATGCAAAAAAACGTTATAAGGGTTTAATATTTACATTTTATGTCTAATGATTTGTTTACATATTATTAAAATATCTCATTTAAAAAAAATAAAGGATTAATATATACGTGGGTTAACTTATTTATAATCATATAATCACTCCGCCTTATACTAATCTTTTGGTGTGGTACAATTCTACTATTTATAAGTAATATATTCACCAAACTTGGATTATTTTTCTGATGTGGGACAATTTTACTATTTATACGTAGTATATATTCATCAAACCTGCATTGTTTTTCAGAATGGGACAAATATCATACTCAGAATTACACCATTTTTTTTGCACTTAGTTCGACATCCAATCAGATCCCGAATAACGAATACGGACAACTGCTACTCATTATATCTAATATTTATATTTAAATTTAATAACATGATCAAGTACTCTCCATTAATAATGTTCGACATTAACTTAGTTTGAATGCCCGTGCGTTGCAACGGGGTAATTAACTTATTTATAATGGAAAAAAAAACGTTATAAGGGTTTAATATTTATATTCTATGTGAGACTATGTCTAATGATTTGTTTACATATTAATATATACGTGGGTTAACTTATTTATAATCATATAATCACTCCACCTTATACTAATCTTTTGGTGTGGTACAATTCTACTATTTATAAGTAATATATTCACCAAACTTGGATTATTTTTCTGATGTGGGACAATTCTACTATTTATACATAGTACATATTCATCAAACCTGCATTGTTTTTCAATGCATACTCAGAATTACACCATTTTTTTTGGCTCTTACTTCGACATCTAACAGATCCCGAATACCGAATACGGACAATTGCTACTCATTATATCAAATAGTTATATTTAAATTTAATAATATGATCAAGTACTCTCCATTAATATTTGTATTTTGTTTTTCTTCAAAAATTTTTTATCATAATTGAGATACGGAAATTTCCCGTGGTACCCCTTAGTTTTGTCAGATTTTCCATGTTACCCCTACTTTTAAGAATCTGCATATGATACCCTTGAGGTTCCATTTTTTTGCCCATGGTACCCCTTGATGTAAAGGCTGTTAAATGGACGTTAAGTTTGATAGCGTGACAATAAAATAAAAATTAAAAAATAATACCCCCTTTATTGTTTTATTGGTACAGATTTCTTTCTCTTTTAAATGAAAATTTAATTAACTATATCATTATAATATTGGGAATTTCTCATGGTAATCTTGAACTTTGATAGATTACACATGGTACCCCAAATTTTAAGTTTCTACAAATGGTACATACCCATGTGTTTACCTTTTTCTTTCCCAGAATACCACTTGAATATAAAATAAGAAATACAGAGTATATATTATATATAATAACTAAAAGATTTTCCAAAGATTAACTTAGGTTAGAGATCATTATTCTAGAGACAGTAATACAAACTCTTTTAAGAGCTCTCCCTGACAATACTTAAGAGAATCAAGAAATTTTGGGTTATGACTTCTATTTATAATCATAAGATCACTCTGCCTTATGGTAATCTTCCGATGTGGGACAATTCTAATATTTATACATAGTATATTCACCACACTTACATTACTTTTCAATGTAGGACAAATAACATACTAAATACACCATTTTTTTTTTCACCTACTTTGACATCAACCCGATTTAATAATGAGAAATTACAATAAAATCTGCAATCTAATGATAACATTTTTTTGTCACAATCTAATTATATAATTTTCATACGATACTTTTTTGTCAAATGAAATATAAAGTTTTTATATCAAAATTATAAACATCACTTTCATATAATATAGAAAATGTATATATATGGGACAGTTCTATTATAATATATTCGCCACACCTACATTATTTTTTAATGTGGGACATATAACATACTAAAAAGTACATATTTTTTATATCAAAAAAATTTGGGTTAATCACTAAGTTTCAAGGATTCCTCATATTTATATTTATAGAATCACTCTACCGTATACTATTCTTTCGATGTGAGATACATAATTTAATTATTTAAACTTTGTATGTTTATCATGCCTACATTATTTTTCAATGTGAAAGATATAACATACCAAGAATTACATGTCTCTTCTTAAAAAAACTACTACTGTATACATATTATTTTTCTTTAAAGGTAAAGCCACTTAGTCTCGATCATTAATTAGATAGGGATCTCTACATCGTACATATAACGACTCATTAACGTTTTATTACTGCATTCAGAAGACAACCATTAGTAAAATCTTTAGTTTTGTACTCTGTCAGGAGACTACCATTAGTAAAACCTTTAATTTTGTATTTTTTGATTTTCATGTTCATGTTCATGTTCTTAACTCTTTCCCGGGTATTTCCCAACGATTTCCACTTTATTTTTTATATCATATCGTAGATAATGATAGAAAATCTTAAGAGCTGTTTAAAACAATATTTATGAGACTCAACAAAATTTGGGTGGATACATAAGTTCCAAATATGCCTCCTATTTATAATCATAGGATCATATCACCTTATACTAATCTTTCGATGTGGGACAATGTACTATTTATATGTAGTATATTCACCACACCTACGTTATTTTTCAATGTGGGACAAAACATACTAAAAATTACACAATTTTACACATTAAGAAGTACACCATCTTTAATATGTGCAAATAATATGAAATTTATACTCTAATAATAGCATTTTTTACCACAAAGCTAATTATATTATTTTCATAATTTTTTTAGCGATATTTTTTTGCCAAATGAAATGTAAAAGTTTGATATAAAAATTGGAAATATCACTTGAATATAATTTAGGAAATATACATATTATAATAATTAAAAGATTTTCCGCTTTATTTTTTACATCAAAAATTATACTTTCCTAAATTGATTTTTGATGATGTGGACGCTCTCAGATCGCTCGAAAAAACTCTCTTTTATATATATATATATATAGATATAGACTCCGGAATGGTTTGGGTCCGGTTATTTAAGGTTTTGGGTCAATTTTGAGTGACTTGTTGTAGTGTCACTTTTGGATGTAGATCATTTTGGCTCAGTTCGGTTCGGGTTAATGCCTATAACACTTTAGTTAGTAGTATTTTTTTTTTTTTTTTTTTTTTTTTTTTTGAAACCCACAGGGGTAAATATATTACTCAAGAGAAATATAACGTTGAGCTACATCAGGTAACATTTCATACCAAACCGACCGACCCGAAACTACCGGTAGCATATGAGCTAAGGCGTGAGCTACCTCATTATTCTTACGAGAAACATGCGAAAAAACAACTGAAGAAAAAGAATTACATAGACGTAAAATATCATCAACCACAAGAGTAAACACACTTCGACCCTTTTTACGCAACTTCAGGCCATCTATAACTTGTGAGCAGTCGCTTTCAACAATTACCGTCGTATGGCCTGCCTTCGCCGCTTCTTGCAATCCTTCGAGCACCGCCACAGCTTCGGCAACATGAGCTTCCCACACTTCCAGCCTTCGAGCTGCCATCCCCCAAAGCACCTTCCCTGAGCTATCCCGACACACCCCTCCGATACCCACACCAACACCCTCCTTCACCCCCGCATCCACATTCAACTTAACCCACCCTTCCCCAGGTGCCATCCATCCCCTATCCTCCTCGCCATTTCCTCCACTCGCCTGTCTCCCTTCCCCTTTACTCCGTGCCAGCCTTTCCCCCTCAACCTCATCCATCACTCTTTGAACACGCCGAATCACCCCATCAACCTCCCCTTTTCCTCCCTCGAAAACCACCTGGTTTCGCGCCTCCCACAACGCCCAACACCCTATCATAAAGAGCCCATAATCTCGCTTATTCATCTCCCTCCAACATCCCTCCACCCAATCCCTTATCCCCCCCCTCCCCCCCCACCCGTATGGCCTCCTCAAAGTTAACCCCCAACCTTACCCACACCTCACTAGCAATCCCACAGTCCCAAAATAAATGAATAGATGACTCAATTTGACACTGACACAACGGACACAAGACATCCTCCCTACCGACTCGAAAAGATAAGTTTGCCTTAGTTGCTAGCGCGTCATTGCATAGTTGCCAGAAGAAAAGCTTGATCCGTGGCCACACTTGAACTTTCCAAAGATTGTTCCATATCCATTTACTTCGTTCCCATGTTGATGGTTCCGACGTATCACCCTCCACTCCCACTAACAGCTTATAAGCAGATCGAACCGAGTATTCCCCATCCTTCTCCGCTGCCCAATACCACATATCCTCATGGCTCTCCTCGCTCAACCGGATATTGCGCACCCGCTCCACCTCAAACGGCAGCAAATACGTCCCAAGGCGCTCCTCACACCAAGCACCTCCACCCGTTACCATAAGATCTGCCACCCGCATGCTCGAATTTGCTCCAAAACACGGCGACAATACCCTCCCCGACTGCGTATTCGGTATCCACTGGTCACCCCACACTAAAGTATCCAATCCATTTCCTATCCTTCGATGCAACCCATTAAGTAACCCATCCCTCGCACCAAGGATGCTCCTCCAAGTATAACTCGGATTATGTCCCAAGTTTGCCGCCAAAAAATCGCTTCCGTGGTAGTACTTGCCCCGCATCAATTGAGCCCAAAGACTCTCCGGTGAAGTTAGCAAACGCCAAGCTTGTTTGCCGAGAAGAGCTATATTCGACTTGATGAAGTCTCGAAACCCCATACCCCCTACGCACTTGGGTTTACACAAATGATTCCATGAAACCCAAGAAATACCCTTCTTGCCATCCTCATGTTCCCACCAAAATCTCGAGACCAATCTCCGTAAATCGTCACAAAAAGCAGCTGGAAGTTTAAAAATACTCATCACATAGGTAGGGAGTGAATTGGCCACAGCCTTTATAAGAATCTCCCTACCCGCCTTCGACAAAGTCTTCCCACGCCACCCTTGAAGCCGTTTAAGCAGCTTGTTACGGACAATATCGGTGATCGGTTTTTTAGACCGTCCAATGATAGTTGGTAAGCCCAAATAGCGCTCCTGAAACTCCACCCTCTGAACCGCCAAGCACCCCGCAATACTCACCTGCCTCTCCTCAGACACCCCACGACTGAAGGACACAGTCGTCTTATCTAAATTTACCAGCTGACCCGAGGCTCTCTCATAAGCACGTAAAATCTCACTCACTTTCGCGGCCTCCTCTTCACACGCCTTTAAGAAAAATATACTATCGTCAGTGAAGAGTAAATGGGATATTACCGGTGCTTGTTGTGCAATGCGAATGCCATGAAGCGATGCATCCTCCACTGATTTGCGCAACATATTCGATAAGACTTCGGCACATAAGATAAAAAGATATGGTGATAACGGGTCCCCTTGTCGAAGTCCTCTCCCCGGTCGAAAAAATTCCTTCACATTACCATTAATCAACACAGCTGAAGAGACCGTCGTGACACACCCCATAACCCGATCAACCCAACACCCATCAAATCCCATAACCCGTAAAACACGGTCCAAAAAGTCCCACTCCACCCTATCATACGCCTTCGCCATATCAAGTTTTATAGCCATATGTCCATCCTTGCTCTTCGAATTTTTCATATGATGGAATAATTCAAAGGCAATCAGAACATTATCCGATATCAACCGTCCCGGAGTAAAAGCACTTTGGTTAACCGAAACAATATCAGCCAAGAACTTCTTCAGTCGATTCGCAAGAACTTTGGACACCAGCTTATAAATAACGTTGCAAAGGCTTATCGGTCTAAAGTCACGAATTTTATCCGGAGCTTTTTTCTTCGGGATCAAGACAATGTGCGTATAATTCATCTCATCTGGCATTGGAGCTCCATCCAAAATTCCCAGCACCGAATGAATAACCAAGGGTCCAACAATGTGCCAATATGTAATAACCAAGGGGCTTAGTTAGTAGTATTTTGGTTAAGAAATACTCCCTTCTACTCTATATTTTCTTCCCTATTTCCTTATTCGGTTATTTGAGTTTTCTTCCTATTTCCCTTTTTGGGATGATTTGTGTGGCCCAAATTCAATGGCATGTGGGGTAGTGTATTTTGTGTGGTCCAAATTCACTTTCTTATTTCTTGTACAAAAAAGAAAGGGGAAGAAAATATAGAATAGGAGGGAGTACTAATTTGCAAATTTAACTACTTCGTATATATTAGGGATGCCTATAAAGTCTATAACCAATGAAACTTTATTTTGATGTATATAGCAATATATGACTTCTACTTATCGTTTCAGATTATTTTGGACTTTAAGTCGTTTTGGGTGGTCAACGATATATGGGTCGAGTCTTTTTGGGTCAGGTCAACCGAGGTTCGAGTCAAGTCTAGGTCGGGTCCGGTTAATTCGGGTTTCGGGTCATATTTAAGCCAAGCAAGTTTGGGTCACTTTCAGATCTTGGGTCAGCATTATCAGGTCGAGTAAGCTTTGTCAGGATTAGTTGTATCCATTTGATGGATGAGTTGATATATTTATGTTTGAATGTTACTCTTTCTTTCGTCTATCAGTTTTGATATGTTTCACATGTTGTATTCAAGGGCAGATCCACGTATAGGGCTATATGGGCTACGGCCCAACCAATTTTCGGAGATAAAATAAATTAACCCATGCAAAATAGTCCAACTGATAAAAGCAAATTGACCAAAGGTTGGTTGTTTTTGGGGATAACAACCCAGGTTCGAAATCCACATAGCACATTTTTGTTTCTTTTAAAACTTTTATTTATTCAACACTTTTTGTGTTGTTTTTTTTTTCCAAAAACTTTATATATTACACATTTTCCTTTTTTTTTAACCGCTTTATGTTTCTAATATATTAGTTGTTCATTACTTACTTTGACAATTGTAAATTGTTAGTGCTCCTTAATTAAATCAGTAGTTATGTGTGGGACGATCTTATACTATGAAACAATCACATTATATAAAAATATCACTCATTTATTAGCTTTAAATTAATAGTTTTCTTAGTATGAGACAGTCTTACCCTATAATTTGTGTAATTAAATTGTTCGTGGCATTACCAAATGTGAATACGTAGTAATTATTAATAAAAATATGAATTGCATTTTAAAAGATTTTATACAAGTACGAGTTTTTTTTTTTTTTTTTTTTTTTTTTTTTTTTTTTCAATTACCTATCTTTGCCCCATTTCCCATATAAGGCAAAGTATTTTTGTTTGCCCCATTTGACAAATTTCCTTTTTGAGACATACAAATGACCATATGGTCCTTATGGCTCATTTATATTTACAATTATTGCCACTCATTAATAGGCCTAATTATGGTGTTTATAAACACTAACCCATTGTTAATTTACTCAAAACTAAACACTAATCTACTCTACACTAACGACACCCTCCCTTTTTTTGGATCAGTCCAAATACTCCCTCCCTTTTTTTTGGATCATCATAAAACTCGAATCCGTTTCCAATAGACGATTTTCCCCAATTAATTATCATAATGGATCGAGTCTCAAATTAATTATCGAAAATGGGTCCACGTAGGCTTGGTATTGACAAAGCTAGTGTGAGGGGTCAAGTCGCCATGACGGGTGGCGACTTGTGTCGAAGTCATATTTCCCGCGCTTTTCCAACATGATTTTATTCATGCAAAATCAAACCAAAACGTCATGGGGGATGGCGACTTTGGGCTTGGTCGCCGACCGACATGGCGACTTAGATTCGAACCTAGCTTTGGGTATAACTTGGACCCATTTTGGGTAATTAATTTGAGATTCGACCCATTTCGTTAAATAATTGGTAAAAATCGTCTATTTTGGGAAAAAATTCATAAAACTCCCTCCATATTTTTTTGGATCAACATCCCCTATTTACTAAACTAGTATAGATCCCGCGCTACAGCGCGGTATTTTTTAGATTTGATTATAAAGAGGCGGTCTTAATAAAAATTATTTGCATAAATTAATTGTACTTTCAATTTAATGTTATAATGTACTAATATAATATTAGTATGAGGTAGAAAAGAAAATAACTACCGTTAAAAGACATTTAAGTTAAGTTATTTTTGCAGTACTAATATTATCGTACTTTATTAGTTTTTTTGACATTAATAATACATTTAAGTTAGATGTAATATCTAATTAAACGCGTATTAGCCTCGTAAAGGAAACCGGTAAAAACAATATCTGTATATATATATATATATATATATATATATATATTTATGGTAGAGATTGAGAAAATAAGGACTTTGGAATTATTATATTATATATATTATATTATTAAGAAGGTAAAGATTGATGAATATTGTGTAAATCATTTCAGTATATATTTATTTACGGTATATTTTTTAGTGTAACTAATTAGTGGAGTCAATTAAGATTGGGTATATTTAGAAAAGATTTGCCTAGAATATATTTAGAGAGATAAGAATTAGACATTGAGCGCAATTTTTCAGTACATGGGCGGGAATTTTGAGCGGGAAATTTCAAGATGTGTTAATCTTTTAGTAAATAGGGGATGAATAGGTGAACTCACAAATTTTCTCTCCAAAAAGCATCTTTTTAAATAAGGAAGCTATTGATAATTTAATTGTATTCACTAATAAATGTAATTAATAATTAAAAAATATAATTTCATTTTATAATTATTTTCATTAAAGGTTATCTTTTATTTAAATTATAAAATTTTCACTAAATACTAAACTTTAATACTTTATTTAAAGTATAAATAATATAAAATTTTAAGCTATTAAATCTTTTATTAATGCTATTATTTGAGAATGACTTGACACATACTATTCATGCTATGTATAAACAAAAATATAGATCATTTTGATTACTTTTATAACAAGAAAAATTGAGAGAATTTATAAATTGGAATCACTAGCTTTGTGGTATAAAAAAAAATTAAAAACATACATTTAAGCACATTACTCAATTCTCTTGAATTAATTTTTTAATTTTTTTTTGGCTCGAAACAAAATACAATAACGAGAAAAATGAACCGTTAATGAGATACCAGTATTATTTCACAGTTCAATTTTACTCAGTTTTACTGGTTACAATTCATTTTTTTCTCATATTAAAATATAATGACGTGAAATATGAAAAATTAATAGGGTGTTAATTTAGCATGATTAAGTAATACAAAAATAAAAACATTAAAAATACCGCACATTTATTGCGCGGATCTAAACTAGTATTTAACTAATCTAATTACTTTTTGGTTAATTATCAACAACTTGCACCTTTTGCATTACTTTTCACTTGTTTATTCCATTCCTTATTATTGCCTTATTGGTGCCCAAATGAAATGGGGCAAACTTAGTTATTTGTAGGGAGTAATATTTAATCATAAATTTTTATAAGATAATTTCAATATTGTATCATTCTTAAAAAAATGGTGTCGTCACTGGTCAAGGCTGCTATTACCATTTTATATCAATTATTTATCATCATGAATTGGTAGCTCAAATGTAAACTAGCTAAAATGAATTAAGATTCACCTTCTACGACTGATTTCCCGTTAAAACTTTTGTATCGACTCAGCGGCTGTAATGATCTTATGTCGTCAATTAGACATCCGAAATAGTGATATGAAGTTCCCCCTTCTTCAACTGATTTCCTAGCCAAATTAGCTAATCGAGTCACATTGTCAAACAACTCATGCTTCCTCGAATCCATGACTTCTTTGACCATGTTCTCAATTATCAATCTATCACAAGTGTCTTTCATATCAACTCCAATCTTCCAAACTTGACTCACAACTCTACTAGTCACCAATTGATCTACATGAAGCGGCCAACATATCATTGGTACTCCATTCGTAATACTCTCTATAGTCGAGTTCCATCCACTATGAGTTAAGAACCCTCCAATTGCTGAATGTTTTAAGACTTCTTCTTGTGGTGCCCAACTAACAATACACCCTCTTTTCTTTATCCCCTCAATTAAGCTCATTTCTACATCTCGGCTCCATTTTTCAAAGTCGTCTTCCATTCCTATGACAGACCCGGGTCGTTTAACCCACAAGAAAAAACTTCCACTATTCACTACCGCTAGGCTCCCGAAGCTACAAAAGATGACAGACTTTGGTGGTTGTTTGTCAAGCCATGCCATGCAACTTTTATCCTCTTTCCAAAAACTATTTGATGAACAAATAGTCTTCTAATAAATCAATTTTCATGGGGAGATTTACTTGCATTTTCAATGGTAAGTGCAAATGGATAGGCCCAAATGCCCAATGGTATAAACTTTATTTTCAAAATGGGAACGCATGTATGGTAGCAAATATGGCTCCAAGTTATCAAAGGTATTAAGAATTATGCCTTGGGCTCTTTGGAGATTGTTAACTCCACCAAGAATTCGTTGCATTTTCATTTCATCCATTAAATTACGGCCACGACAATAGTCTGGGAATTCTTCCATGCCAGGGACTATATCAACCATGGCATCTAACTTCTTTTCTGTTGAAATGAAAATGAAATTAGTCGTTTTTCTATTAGTGATGGGAATGGAAAACAATTTGAAATATAATAACTTGAGTAGCGTAGGTTTCATGGAAATTCACGTTTTTTAAATTGCAATGTATAAAAAAAATGACGGTTATTTTTTAGGTAGTTGTATCAATTTAACTGACAATACATGAAGAACATACCTCTTATTGGCACAAGACCAGCATCAATTAACCTTGGAAGACAAATATAAACCCAAAGGCAACAAGGGCTAATTGCATCAAAATATAGAACTGGAATACCAGCTTGATTTCCGACATCCACTGCAAAATCATAAAACCCATCTGCTATCATACACGTAAACTTACGGATGCTTCAAACTGTGGCTTGCTACCAAGTTCTTAATTATCGATGGACTAACTTCTTTAACAGCGTCAAGCATTTCCAAGAACGTATCGCTGTCATGAGGATGATCCTCTGGGAGGCCATCCGAGGTGTGGACCGAGATACGAGGGTGTCGGTCAAATCGAGTTTTTGCGTTAGAACCAAGGACAAGGCGGTTGTAGGCACGATCCGTGGTGAGGAAGGTGACATGCATAGGTCAGGAGTAAAGCTAGCTTCAGCGTTGAGTTGAACGGCCCTTGTATCGGCAATGGAAATATTAGGACGTGTGGAATTGGCGCATCTTCATCATGTTTTTGCATTTTTGTCAGTCTACTTTTTGTTTTGAATGTTAGATTTGCTACTTGGTTTATATAGAGGATAATGTCGCCTTAAGGGAGACTTATACAATTGACTGATTTGACGATACCATTGTAATAATCACTATAAACAGTAAATTAGTATGATGATATAATAAGGGGACGCAAAACGCCACTACTAAAATGACTAATGCCACTCATAATTGTGAGAATCTTATACTCCGTACTTGAGTGGCATTAAAAGAAAATGTTGCGGCTTTATCAAATATATATGAAACTAAGTTAAATATACGCACCTGCACGGCTGCACCATTAGGTTATCAATTTTGCACCGGTAGCCAAAAAGCTGAGTTTTGTTGCAAAAGTAAATGTTGAAGAGGGAACTTCTGATTATCGTAGCCTTGTAGGGCACAATGCACAAGTGAGGGGTCGGACCAAAATGAAGCCAGCAGGAATAGGTTATGTAATCAAGCATACAAATGTCTGTAGAACAATTTCTGAAACCAATAGTTACTTCCTTGGACTCAACAGATTATTTACACTTATTATTTGTGAGTATTTTAATCAACAGCTAGTCTTGCTTGTGACCTCTCATAAAAAGGGAGAGGGGACAAGGTGAGGCACCCCCCATGTGCTTCCCACTCACCTTTTCAGGGATATTTTGTGAGAGTAAACGGTACCCGTCACAAGCTTGTGACGGTTATCTCCGTCACAAATGAGAATTTGTGTTTAATTAAATATAAACAATCTGTTGAGTCAGAGGGAGTATTAAGTAGAGAATATATGATTTAATGCAAATGATACTATTTGAGAATTTAGGTTTGTTTTAGAGCTGTTCATGGGTCATACTACCTGATAACCCGACCCATCCGGCCCTTATTTTTAGCGGGCTTGGACACAAAATTTTCTAAATAATGGGTCGTGGGCTGGACAAGCCCAACCCGATTAAATAAATGGGCTGGACATGAACACGAGCTTTTCCAAACAGGCCAACCCGTCAGGCCTACTAAAAATATAAGATAGTAAATTTTCAATTTATTTGTGTATATTAATTGTTTAATATTATAAATAATGATTTTTTTAAATGAAAGAAAATAAAAGCATATTTTTATTTAATAAAGTCAAAACTAAACCGTTGTCTTTCCAAATATCTCCATGCCAATTAAAATTTGATTGTCTTTCCAATAGGCGCATATATTCAAAACAACACTAATTACCGTGTATTGCAAGTTACAATGATGTATACATCTAATATTTACCTCTACGGCTCTACCCTTATATGTATTCCTTCACTATCTATATATATTATACACCTAACTTCAAATTTCAAATCAAGGTATGAGATATAAAAAGTAATTTAAATTGAAGTCATTCTATACCGAATACGTAATTAACAGTTAAATGTTAAGTGTTACGGCCCATTAGCCCATGGGCCGCCCGACTTTTAACTAAAAAGCGGGTAAGGACAAGAATAATTGGCCCATAATTCTGACCTGGCCCGCCCACTATAGTCTTAAAAGGGCAACTTTTTTCTTCATGGCCCAGTCCATGTCCGGCCCAAGCCCACATTTGAACAGCTTTAGTTTGTTTCCCAGTAAGACCCCTTTTAAATGAGGCGGTAAAATCAAGAGAGCAGTTACAGGAAAGAGTTCAGCATCTCGCTAAAACACTTGCACGGTTGTCTCGACATTTTTAGGAGATGACAATCAGGAGAGATAGTTACAGTAAAGAATTGAGTGGCTCGTCAGCACATTTGCAAGCAGAAACCCAAGCTTGTAAGGGCTTGGTGTAAATAAAAAATAATGAACTATTTTGACAAAAGATGAAGATACACTTATCTTAGTCCAAATGCAAAACCAAATTGTCAATTTGTTTGCCAATATAGATAGATTCGCCACAAAAACTTCCATGATACCGATTTATATGCAAGACAAACTCATAACCATACAATGAAACGAAGAAAACATTAAAGGTGTGTTTGGATAGCAAAAGTGGAGAGAAGGGGAGGGGAAATGGGGTGTGGTTGTTTGGATACAATTTCCCTCCAAATCTTGCCTATTGTGGAAAGATTTTGATTAGGCTTGGAAGAGAGAAATTGGATCCCTCCAAATCTCTCCCCTTCCATTTTCCTCCACCCTCATCTGCTATCCAAACAAGAGATTTTAAATCCCCCACTCTCCTTCCCTTTCTTTTCCCTCTAATTCCTTCAATCCAAAAGGACTAGATACACCCTAGGGGTCTGTTTGGATAGGAGGATTTCGAGGGAAAGAGAGGGAAGGGAAAGGAAGGGATGATAAATCCTTTGTATGGTTAGCAAAATGGAGGTGGAGGGATTTTGAGGGGAGGGTCCCTCGACTTCCCCATTCCAAGCCAAATTATTTCCTCTCAAACAAAGGCAAAATTTGGAGGGAAAATGACCTCCTCCATTCTCCCTCCCCTTCCCTTCCATCCCTTCCTCTTCCCTCCTTCTCCCTCCCCTCCCTTTCCCTCCACTTTTACTATCCAAACACACCCTAAAGGGAGAGGAGGGGGAAGGAGGGAAGAGAGAGGGAGGTAAGGGAAGGGGAGGACAAATGGGATGTGGGTGTTTGGATACAATTTCCTTCCAAATCTTGCCTATTGTGGAGAGATTTTGACTTGCCTTGATTAAAGGAAAATGAATCCCTCCAAATCTCTCCCCCTCCATTTTCCTCCACCCTTATTTGTTATCCAAACAAAGGATTTTAAATCCTCTACTTTCCCTCCCTTTCTTTTCCCTTCAAATCTCTCAATTCAAACACACCCTAAGGGTGTGTTTGGATAGCAAAAGTGGAGGGAAAGGGAGGGGAGGGGGAAGGAGGGAAGGGAAAGGGAGAGAAGGGATGGGGAGGGGGAATGGGGTGTGGGTGTTTGGATACAATTTCCCTCCAAAGCTGATTTGCCTATTGTGGAGAGATTTTGATTAGGCTTGGAAGAGGGAAATTGGATCCCTCCAAATCTCTCCCCCTCCATTTCCCTCACCCTCATTTCCTATCCAAACAAGGGATTTTAAATCCCCGATTTCCCCTCCCTTTCTTTCCCCTCCAAATCAATCAATCCAAACACACCCTAAAGGACTGCTTTCACATATAAGACTGACTGTAGATTGAGCATTTAAGCTACAAACCTTCGAACAAAAGTGTGTCCTGCAGATAAGTTTGAGTTAATTCTCCAATAGTCCACCATTGTGATCTCTCTAACCCTAGTCGTAACAATGATACTTCGGCCCTTCTTTCTTCCACTTTTTGAATCAGGCACTATATTTTGAGCTAGAAAAGGATTCTAAATACTTGGCATTCATATTTGTAAACATTGAAATCGCTGCTTAGGTGAATATTAACTCGAACCACAATAGAACGCGATTATTTGACTATCTGAAAACCTTCAGAATGAGACGTCAAAACATTATAGGAGTACCAGTTATGCTTGCTCAGCTTGAAACTCTTTCAAGAGGTTTAGGGTTTGACGGTACAAATTGAGGTCAATACCATCAACATTCCTACCGACTCGCGCCTTCAAAATGGGCTGAAAATAGAGAGACCAGATTTTCACCACCATGCATATTAAAAGGGATATATCATATATGAATATTGTTTTAGTGTCCAAGTAAATGATCTACCTCGATGCCAGATTCGAGTAGCAGCTCTCCTATGAATTGGTAGATGGAACCCAATCGGTACTGAAGCTCCACATATTGGGTGTCAATCTTCAGAGTAGCGCTTCCATCAGAAATAACAGCAACAGCAGTCTCCACGTTATATTCTTCTAATCTAACAACATGGACTAACATATTACTCCCTCTGTCCCGGTCATTTGTTGTACTTTTCCATTTTTGGGTGTCTCGGTCATTTGTTGTCCTTTCTATTTTAAGAATCAACTTGATGAATAATTTGATCATTTTCATTCAATTTGTTCCACTTGTCATTTAGTTATTGGCCTTTTCCTCATTCCTTGGTCTTTGTGCCAAAACGAAAGGACAACAATTGACCGGGACGGAGGGAGTACAACAATACAATCAAAGTCGGCTAAGCTATGAGCATAAGTCTCCAGGCAGAGGTTCAAGCATCATCAATTAAATGTCATTGCAAGTTGAACTATTCGTATGAATTTGCAATAGAAACTTTAACAACGGTACTACAAGTAACACACAAAATGTCAGGAGTTTAAGGTGAACAAAGTCTTAAGTAACAAATCTCAGACGTACAATCAGGATAATATCATATTAATTCTAGAGCTAACAAGTTAATATGAATAATATGATGAAAAGATTTATCCAGTTCAATTTCTTTCTGCACTGAATCGCTGACAAGGGTGGTAAGCAGCTGGGGAAAGGTATGGTAATTAGTCAGATTTTCCTTCATAAGACACGGAAGATCTAAACCTCACAAAGACGAATATCATCCGAAGACCCAGTAACCGACCTTGATTTGGGTCATCCATATTTCAGGAAGCAATCTAGTTTTTTTATGATTTTGCCCTGAGGGTTGAACATATTTTACTTTTTTTCCCTTGCAGACATTTGAATGCAACTTCTAATTAGTAGCGTATTAATAAAAATTGGACCGTGTCAAAGAGCGAAGGGGAGAAAAAGATTCACCTTCGAAGTCCAACATTTTAGGACCAAGTACTAGTAGAAAAAAAAACTCACCTTTTAAGACTGTTTTTTGGTTGGGAAGCAAGAGACACAAAAAGATTTACAAAATAATCGCAGGCTTAAAAACTCAAAGGAAGACACTAACTTTCCAGTAACTCGAAGGGACGCCCCGTCCTGGTAGTGAGGAGAAGATGGTTTCAGCTCTTCCAGAATGATCAAAGCACCAGAATTTACTACAGGCGCCGCCATGGATTTTCAGCTGTATAGAAACATGTAAATAAACTTCAACAACCGACTGCTAAACACTTAATTCTAGGAATGACCCTGAGAGGTTACTGGACGTACAAGACCAATACTGCCCTAACCCTAATAAGTCTTATAAAGCAGCTTTACACTAAATTCTTGTAAAATGATTCATTAAATAAATATATTTCCTCACTTTATATTACGCTAGATACAAGAATTTGTATACTCCTATAGTTGTACCAGCGGTTATGAGGAGAATGTACTTATGTACCTCAGCCAAAACAATAAATAGTAACCACCTTAATTCGATCGGTGGGTGGAGCCGTGGAGGAATGGTCCTAACACTCATCAAAAATATACGGGGATTGCATGATGTATCCAACTAGTTAAAATTTTAGCCCTGAATTTGAAAAGTTGAACTTCACAAAATCACAATAATCGACGCGTAAATGTAGCTTAACACAAAGCTGTTCATTAATGAGCGCCATTGCTCCAAGCGTGAAAAAATAACCAATCTAATGTGGACTTTTTATTGATAATTTGTTTCAACATAATTCCAAATCCTTAATTTCATGAATTTTCAACATTAGAAGGTAAAAGTTCTCATTCTCTCCTCTCGAAGGACCACAATGTTATCTCACTTTCGCACCCCCAAGTCTTTCAATTTTATTGATTGTCATCCCCGAATCAAAATTTGACCATGATTATCAGTTCTTATTTTTGCTGGAACAAATTTAAGGGTGTTCCTACCTAATGTGTTCTTATTTTTTGCCGGAGTTCCAAAAGTGGATTGTAGTCTTGTCGATTATTTCTACTTATTGTTTTTTATTATGTTTACCATGGGAATACTAAAACCCGATGAATATAAAATACACACGAATCAACAATTCATGTAAATGGGGTAAAAGTTGTTTGGTTAGAGTAAGGAAATCGTAATTCATGTAGAAATTATCACTTAACTAGAGGTACCGCTCTAGAATCCCAACTTCCACGAAATCAACATCTAACAAGAAACTAATTTAGTCAATTCCAAGATAAATTCCCCACACTTAAATTAGTTTTATACACCCTCAGTCCCGGTCATTTGTTTACCTATTCCATTTTGGGAAATCTCATCAATTGTTTACTTTTCTATTTTAGGAATGTTATTGATGGGCAATTGATCCTCTACCCTCAATTGGCCCCTCCTCTTTCCATGGTATGTGCCAAAACCAAAGGTAAACAAATGACCGAAACGGAGGGACTAGTTTTAAACCTCTTCATCGCGCTTATCAGGATAACACACTTGAATGTAGATATGTTCATCTCTTCATATAGTTTTTAGCAGGAAAATAAGTCACCAATTGTGCACACTTGAATTAGTTAGGACCGCGAAAATGGGATAGATAATCCGCATTCAAGAGTCAAGACTATATACTTGGTACCAAAAAAAAAAAAAACTCAAGACTATATACTAAGTTATATCCAATTTTTTAATGTTAATTCATAAACACAGAAAAACAAAAAAAACAAAAAAAAAAACATGAATATGTCAGGGAGTAATTAATTGGGACATAACGCAATTCAAATCTAAAAACATGAACATAAATGAAATTACGAAATCAATTAAGAAAGAGAGTGAATGTATTATACCTAGAATTAAGAGGGTGATGAAGAACAGTTAAACGGTGAGCGATGTTCTGTTGGACGGCGATGTGCAAAAAGAGCCGAAGTCAGTTTTTAGGAGTGAGATTTGTGTTGAATTTTTTGGTTTTTCTAGGGGCTTGCTTGGATTGAAGGTAATAGAAGGGGAATGAATAGGGAAGTAATATGTGAGGTGTATTTCCCATGTTTGGTATGGGGGTAATTATTCACCTTCTGGAATTATTACCCTTGTAAAAGAGTAATACATTACTCACCCTCCCCCTGAGTAATGATTGGGTGAGTAAAAGATTTACTCAGTAATCATTACTCTTATGCCAAACATATCATCAAGGAACTCATTACCCACTAATTAATTTCCCCAGTAATTATCGCCCAATAAAACTTACCCCTTAATAATTCCATGGATTCCAGGCAAGCCCTCATGAAGTGTAATTTTTTCGTAGGGGCCAAAAAGCGACAATGTTCTCGTACATGAAATTTTTAATGAGTTTGCAAAAAATGGGGAAGCTCTTGAAGATCCGATTAGTCTTGCTGAAGACGTGTCGGAGCAAGTGACGGATAATGAGACTCACAAAACGGATAGGGGGACAAGGTGGGGACACCCCCATATGTTTTGCTCTCTCCTTTATTTGGGTCATTTGTGAGGGAAAATGGTATTCGTCACTCCAAAGTAGAGCTGATCATATGGCACAGGTCCGCTAGCCCGACCCGGCCCAGCCCGATTTTTTCCCGGGCTTGGGCCTCGATTTTAGGCCCAAAAAGCCCACGACCCGAAGCCCATGGCCCGAATCAATTTAATAGGGCCAGGTTTGGGCCACCTTTACGGCCCGAATTTTGGCCCGGCCCGACCCCAACATATGCAAAATTTACGAATATGTACAATTTAAGAATGCTAATAAGCATTTAGTAAAATAATTAACCAATCAATTGTTATATTGTAAATAAGCCGTAGTCACTTGTTTACATGTATTAGTTTGATAAAGCTTAGTATTTTCCTTTAACAGTATTTATATGATAAAAAATGAGTTAATTAGTTTGTATCACACTAGTGCCGATAAATTGTTTACCATTATCGGCGTGCTAAGTCAATGTTTTTGAGCCTAAAGAACAACAAATATCAAATCAATTACAACACTACAACAATATACAATGAGCACCGTACTAAAATATATTATTACACTACTAAAAATTGTGCATTTAGTTTGTATGAGTCGCCTCAAGCAGTAGGTTCATAAAAGCGACATTAGGTTACTACTTAATTGACAATACTCGAAAAAATCACATAATTCTATTCGAAAATTTTGATAACAAATACACAAAGTATCTAACTTCATAATGGGGATTTCTAAACTTATTTCAAGAGGAAAAATATTTAGCCCAAATTGGCCCGAATCGGCCGAAAACCCGCATGGGCCGGGCTTGGGCCGATAAAATAGGGCCGCACTTGCAGCCCAGCCCGGCCCGGCCCGACCCGCACACTTGGGCTTAATTTAATGCTTGGGCCCAGCCCAAACCCAGCCCGGCCCAGCCCATGATCACCTATACTCCAAAGTGACGGATATGTGCCGTCACAAATGAGATTTTGTGTTGAAGATCGAAGGTTGAAGAATTAAATTTTTTGTTCTTTTCTTATTTCGCAAATGCGAATTTCGAGCAATTACAATGGGGTTTGAAGTAGACCCGCTAAACGGGTCCCTAGGTCGGGTTCGTGTCTGGTCAAATTCCGGTTTGTAAAAGTTTGGATTGGGTTAGGCCGTGACATTTCGGATTCGGGATATTTTCGAGTCAACTATTATCAAGTTATTTGTATATGATAATTATTGATAAACAATTTTCAACAATAAACATTGAGACGGGTTATATTGCGTTAGATCAATTCGGCTTTGGTCAAACGCAGGTCTTGAATTCGGGTGTCGATTCAGATACGGATCGTATCAGTTTTGTCAGGTCAAGGTTTGAGGGGTGTTCGAGATGTACATATCATAATATTATGTTAATTTATATGGAATAAAATTTCGAGGTTCTTATTTGAGATATCCAATCTATACTATGTATATATCGATCCTTATTGTAACGTTACAAGACACGAATCAATGATACAAATTCCTTCATGAATTCTCTTATCTTATAAGGAGCATGTTATAATAATGGATAAAAGGATTTTATAGACAAAGGTGTACTAGTTTTATAAACTTTATAAAATACGAGTACAAACAAAGTCGATTACAAAACAAACTGGGGGCCAGAAGAGACCCCTAAACTAGTAAAAACACAACTAGCAGAGCTAGTATTACAAACTGAATTAACTAGAACACAAAGACGACGTTTTTTGTATGGGGGATGGAAAAGGCAGTCAAAATGGATCGAGTCTTTCTCTTTTCTCTTAGAACTTGCAACCTTCTCCTGTGGTCTAAACCTGCAAAAAAAAGAAAACATAGACTTACCCTTTACCTTATGGCTAATAGTCTCTCTCTTTGCTTCAAATCGGCTACAAGCTCTCCTTGAGAGCGTCTTCATGGCTGTGAAAACAAACATACTCTGACAATGCAAGGGTTTAGAGTCGATGATCCCAGGCGGGTCCAAAATGGCAGCTGGAGTCATAGAAACTTCGCCAACCTCACTAAAATGATCTAAACTGCTTTGAGCTAACAAACGAGGTCTCTTAACCTCGTGACAATCAGCCACTTCGTCATCAAAAATACTCAGATTGCTTGCAGGACCACCGTCGGTAGATGTAAAATGAACCATGGGCATAGGAGAAAAAGAGGGAACCGCTGCTTCCCGTGAAGGATCTTCATGGGGAGTTCCCGTCGAGGTAGAAATTTTAGTAATGAGGGGACGAACACTCATGGATGCCCCCGATTTGGGATGGAAAAATTGTAGCTTCTTTCCAAGCTTCAATGTCTCATAATCCTTGGCTGAAAGATACAATTTTTTGTGGGTTTGTTTTTTGTTGGTGAAACTGTATTTGGTAGATCCCGAGGCAAAGGAAACCGAGGGGTTACTATCACGCCCAACTGGCGTGGGAGGGTAAGGCTCAGTAGTGATGGTGGAGTCCATGGACATGACTGAACTCCCGGAACCATGATTAAGCACACAACTTATCTCGTTATCATTATCAGACAACTCCATTTTACTACAAGAAGCATCACTCACAGCATCAATAGCCACAAACTTGTTGTCCAAAGCGACATCAAGTTTTCTTACCTTTCCGATCCTTGCCTAAAGGATCAAAAGGACAAGCAATCTGTTTCCCATTGGGATTCAAAAGAAGGCATTCAGTTACACAGCTTAGTTCACGAGCAACTTCCTTATTATTTGGGTCAAGTTTCAAGGCAAACTGTAAATGAAGCCTCCGCAAGGAGATTCAAATTTTTCAAGGCGAAGCTTCTACGATACAAGGCTTTCAAATTACTGGGATCAAAGTTTAAGACCAAGTTGCAAAAACATCGAGTCTCATTATAGTGAAAGAGTTTCAGCTCACAAGCCGCTAAATTAAGAACAAGGGATAGGGCAAGTGAAGTAGCCACAGGTTGATCTTGTGAGGGTGGGATGGCAAGAAAACAAAAAAATTCGAGAGCCAATTTGTAGAGACTTCCAGCAAGGGAAAAATTACCGTCTTTGAAAAGAGAATTTCCGCGATCTTTAATCATATGTATAGTGTAAACAGAAGGCTCCCCCATACTCATAATCCACTTAACCAAATCCTCATCATCCACACCATGATCATCCAAAACCAAAAATTCAGCAAGATTAAGAAGAAAAGACATATAATCCATTGTAAGAGAACTTTACCGAACATGGATGAAACTAGAACTGGAAGCAACCAGAGAAACAGAACCAAAAAGATACTAAAAAACCGGAACCTTAATTGAAATAAAATTTCTTACAGAGAAGGAGTGTTCCTTGTATAACAACTCCGTTTTCCTGCAACTTATACGAAGATGTAGAGAATCGTCGCAGGACCAGATTAGAAGAAAAGAAAGGAACCCGACCCCTCTGGAAAAAGCATACAAATTCGAAAGGAGTGGAAGAAACTCCGATAAAAGAGGATGCCGGAGAAGTAGATCCTCGCCGGCGACCAAGAAGGGTGCGTTGTGGCCGCCGGCGAGGGTGGAAAACGGTGCTGATTTTTAGGGTTTTCTGGAGTTTATTTTGGGGATTTTATAAAGGAAAATGAGATTGCGACACTTGGCGTTACCGAGTTTGAGTAACACCGATAGCATAATTGTAAATTCGTTGCCATTTTTACTCTCATCCTCAAACATTCAAATTTCAAATCGATAAACTTAACAAGGGTATTATCGGAATTTAATATTACTTAAACTAAATTAAGAACACATTAATTTTGTTTCTTTACCGAATCACTTCGGCACAATAGTTGTTGAACTTGTTATGGAGTATAACTCAATCATGTGTTCAAGAGCGTTTTCAATGGGGTTCATAGAGTTCAATTGAACCCCCATTGAAAAGGGATAAAATCAAAACAGTATACATAATTATGATGTTCATAGCAGTGGAGTAGTGGTAAGTAGACTGGCTACCATATCCAAGGTCCAAGGTTCAAATCTCGTCTTGTGTTTGTTACTTGTTAGCTTCTTCAAGTCTTTCACACTGATTTTTCTACAAAAATCTAAAGTAAAATGTTGAATACCTTTAAAGTAAACATATTAATAGTAGTAATAATAGAGTAATGATGAAGTATTTTAAGAAAAGAAAATATCAAATTTTTGTATATAATTGATAGTAAAATAGTGATTTTAATGTACAAAATTTTCTAATAAGGTCGAACCCCATCATCCGACTCCTAGAAACGCCACTGCATGTGTTGGACCTTTGGTCTGTTACTCCGTTGGATAGTTTATGGAGAAAAGAGAGGAAAATGTTTATTATGTCTCGCAAATCAATGTGCTATGTAATCAATAATTCACCAAAGTTTACGAAGAATGCAAATTATAAGCTTTTCACCATGAATTCTGATGTTCAATTGGGTTTGCCAGTATATGAAAGTTCAAATTTGGGTGAAGTGTGCATCGGTGAGAAAATGATATACATAGACAGTGTGATATTTGGCACGGAAAATGAAAAATTGTGAATTATAGTTTACCCCTACAATTGGCGCAAAATCAAAAATCTTATTTATTTTAATTATATTTTTTATTTTTTTAAATTAGGATATTACCGAATTTTAGTAATACTAGGTGTTACCTCAGCATTGTCTTTTTATAAACCCACATTAATGGAAAGCTTTAACTCCAGATCGAGGTAACACACAAAAGATCTATAGGATAATACTTCACACTATATGTATTGTAGTGCATATTTTTATGGTTATTTATTTTCAAGTTGTTTAGGGATATAAGTATCATATCTCATCTCTAAAAGATCCCCTAAAAGAAAACCAAAACTTTTTGCTCACTGTCGCTGCTCTTCCCCTTTCGTCCTCCCCAGTGCTCTCTCAACCTTTTCGCCGGAGATGTGGCCTTTCTTGGGCTGATGTGTCCATTTTATATACGATTTTACCCTTATTTTAGCTCGGTTCTAATTGAATATCACACTTTTATTAGTGTATTTGTGAGTTAATTCCGTGTTCTAGTGTCTTTGCTTGTTTTTATTGTATTTTGTAGGAAATGTAGCTTTTATAGCTTTTTCCCGCCGAATGTGCAAGCACTAAAGTTCATGAGGATAAAAGAAAATAGACTTGACCATGCAAGGGCGTGTTGGGAAATTCTGAGCATGAAGATCCCGAGCATGAAGAAATGGAGCTTGGGTTGATGCACAAATAAAGAAATGGAAATTTGGCCCAAATAAAGTCCAAAAAGAAGATGAGAGCAAAAGAGCTTTGGATGCCTTTAGGATACTCTTTGAGCAATTAACCGGAAGCATTTAGGAGGCATTAAGACGGATTCTAGGATTCTGATATGTGTTTAGTTTACGCCATTTCAACCCCCCTTTCTCATGCATTTCGCCCTCTTTAGCACGTTTTTAGCTCATTCTCGCTCATGTTTTGCCCTTTATTCCACGTACCTCGATATTATGACTCCCCGTGCTCTTTTGTAGGGGATTATCCTTGAAAAAGGAAAGACGGAATGAAACCCGGGTGAAGGAGCTAACCCGTGTTAGCTTGAGAAGAAAAAGAAATGAAAAATGCTGAGAAACGTGTTCTGTCGGCAGACCGGCAGCCGGTGTGGCCACCGACAGAACACCCCCACAACAATGCCAAGAAAAGACGGAAAAATGCTGAAGGCTGTGTTCTGCCGGCAGCCGGTCCACCGGCAGAGCACATCAGGAAGAGTGAATTGAAGTTAGAAGAGAATTTCCATTTGGCCTCGCTACCGGTAGACACACCGGCAGCCGGCTAACCGGTAGAGCGCAACGCAGGAAGAATTTGAAGATGTTGAAGACCGTGTTCTGCCGGCAGGCCGGCAACCGGTCCACCGACAGAACACACTTACCAGCTATTTCCCAAAATTCCAATTTCAAATTTATTTGACCTCGCTACCGGTAGGCGAACCGGTAGACGGTCCACCGGCAGGACGCAGCAGGCTGACGGATTTGGGCTTTTCTCCTCTTTTCTCCTATTTTCTTCAAAATCCTATGAAAGACTATAAATACCCCCTCCCTTAACCATTTGTACACACAACCCTAGATCTAAATTAATTTCCTTTTCCAAGTTTGAATCTTGTTAATTACATTGCTAATCCTTCCCTAATTAGAACAAGTTTTTCAATTATTACATCATACTTAGTAGTAGAAATTGGGTTGTAAGAAGATTGAAGGTTCCTCCTTCCTTATTTTTCAATCCAAATTCCTTTCTTGCTATTGAGTTGGTATTATTTCTCTTCCTAATTTCATTAGTTTACATTTGCTTTTCTTTTGAGTCTTGTTTAATTATTTATGTTAAAATTCCAATCTTGTTGTTTGATTGTTGTTATTTTCTCTCTTGTTCATCTTTCCTTTGTTCATCGTTGTTATTTACACCCAAAGATTGAGTCTTTGATTTCCTTGTGTTAAGGATTGAATCTTTGAGTTATTTGTGTTAAAGGTTGTGTCTTTTAGTTTAATCATCATAATTATTAGATTAAATTATCTTTCTTCATAATTTGTGTTGGATTATTGCATGATTAGTAGTAGGATTCATTCTCTCACCATGTTTATGCTTAAATAATTCATCTTTGTTGCTCCTCTTGCTTTTAGAAACATGATTAGTGAGTAGTCTTCCACTAGGACTCGGTTTGACCCGACATGAGTAACTTCACTAATTGATTCTCATAAAGGTTAATTATTTGGGGAAATTGGTAAGGGTAGTTTAGAGGAATGATATGGTTTATGGCTTGATTTTGGGTAGTGTCGACTTGTGACCCTTGTCCACCAACGAGAGTTGGTTAGGTTGTAAGTTGGGTACCCGGAATTCAACCCTATTGCTAACCTAGGTTGAGACCGAAAGGGAGAACCAAGGGAGGGTACCTCTAGACTAGCGTTTGAAAAAGACCTCCGAGAAGAGAAGTGGGATGACCTGGTTTATGATGAGTACTTAATGACCTTGACCAAATTCTTGACCTCCTTGGAAATGTGCACGTTTTTGGGGTTGTTGGGTGTTGAGTTAGGGATTCCGACCTTCGAACCCAAGAGGGAGGTTGGTGGGTAGTGCTAGTGTCCTATTTCGAACCCGATAGGGGGTCTTAGGCGAATTAGAGCCATCTCCTCCTCGCCTTGCTACCTTATGATTAGCTTAGGAAATTAATTGTGTGAAGTTATGAATTGTTGCGGGAGAACCGAGTCTTAGGCTTTTAATTCATTTGATTTACAACTCATCCTTTCTTCTTGCTCATTACCTATTTCTTGTTTAGTTTACATTTCACTTTGCCTTAGGTAGCTTTAGTATAACAATCTCTCCCTTAATTGTCGACTTAGCTAAACAATAGAGTTAAAACTATTAGTAGTCTTCCTAGCTCCTTGTGGGATCGACCCTTAATTTTGCACAACGATAAATCGTGCACTTGCGAGGTATAACTTGATACCATCAAGTTTTTGGCGCCACTGCCGGGGAGTTCGACTAGATATTAATTGTTTTCGTTCTAGTTTAGACTAAGTCTTTTGTGTTACTAATCCTTCTCTTGAGTGTGTAGGACTTTTTGCATGAGTAGGAGAAATCGAAGAAGCCAACCAACTTATCCGATTGACCACGAGATTGAAGCTACCGCAAGAAGACTAAATTCACTCCGTAGAAGAGGACTTATAGAAACACCAACTTCCCAAGAAAATTTAGTAGTGGAAGACATTCGCGAAGAACCGAGTACCTTTGAGTCTTTTGAGAATCCCTTTGGAATTTCGGAAGAAGCGACAATGGCCACGGTTCCTATGCGGAATAATTTGGCTCCAAAAAAGGTGGTGAATCCTAGTATTGTCAAGCCACCTATTCAAGCTAACAAATTTGATGTGAAAGCCACCTTGCTACAACTAGTCCAAGGGAACCAATTCGGCGGGGGAGCCACCGAAAACCCCAATGAACATCTCAATGAATTCTTGGATAGTTGTGACATGTTCAAGGCAAATGGTGTGTCGGAGGATGCCCTCCGCTTTAGGCTCTTTCCTTACTCTTTGAGGGGGAGTGCTAAGGAGTGGCTAAAGAGTTGTGAACCCGATTCTCTTCGGACTTGGGATGATGTCTCTAAGGCTTTCCTAAACAAATACTTCCCACCACAAAGAACCGCAAGGATCAAGAGTGAGCTTCAAGGCTTCACTCAACAAGATGATGAGACCCTTTACAAGGCATAGGAAAGGTATAAGGGACTCCTAAGGTTTTGTCCTCTTCACGGGATTGGAGATGATGAGTTGATTAACAACTTTTATGAGGGGTTAAGCAATGAAATGAAGATAAACCTTGATTCCGGCTCGGGAAAGGGAGAATTAGACAAAATTGACCACAAAACGGCCAAAGAGCTTATTGAGGAAATGGCTTCTCGTACCTTTTATTGGAATAATGATAGGCACAAGAGGAAGGGAAAGTCAACGGTTGAATCGGCCAATAATGTTGAGGTTAAAGGGTTAATTGAAGAGCTCAAGCAACAAGTTGCCTTGATGAGTTCAAGCAACACATCTAACAACTCTTCTTCTATGAGGAACCAAGTTTATAGTTATGAGATTTGTGGAGACCAAGGACACCCACCAAATGAGTCTCCTTTGATGGTAGGAGAAGACAATTGCATGGAGTAAGTGAACGGAATATGGGAGTCTAGTCCGGCCAAGCAAGCATTTAACAACAACCAATATCATCCCGGAATGAGAGCCCACCCAAACTTTTCCTATGGTTCACAAATTGTCCAAAACCCCACCTTCCAATAAAAATCACAACAACCAAACTTTCAAGCTCAAAAACCGAACACAACATTCAACCAAGGTCCACCGGGCTTCCAAGGAAGATCCTTCCAACCAAGACAACAATTTCAATCACTCAATCCACCAAACAACCCACCCTTCCAAAAAACTCCCAACCTTTTCAACAATCCACCCAACCAAAGTCAAACATGGAACTCATGATGGAACAATTGATGAATTCTCAAAACCAACTTGTCAACACTCAAACACAATTCATCAACCATTCCACTCAAAAATAAGAAGATCGACAACCTCATCCATCAACCAACTTAGAACCCAAATGCAAGCTTCTCAACGGATGACGGACAATCAAATCTCCCAATTGGCCTCCCAATTGAGCCAACTACAAGCCTCTCATGGAAAATTTCCGGGTAAAACCGAGGAAAATCCGAAAACCATAAATGCTATCCACTTGAGGAGTGGTAGAGAATTGGAGGACCGGGCATTTGTCAAGAAGAGGAAGAGTAGTAGACCGGGTGATGTGGTTGAACCTCAAATCGTAGTTGAACCTCCAAGGGTAGTTGAAGAAAAAGGGGGTGAAGATGAACTTGTGGAAATTTTTGTGGAGACTCCAAAGGTGATTGTCGAACCCACAAAAATTGTTGAAGAGCCAAAACAACAAGTTGTGAGGACTTATGTGCCACCAATTCCTTTTCCACAAAGGTTGGTAAGGGCAAAACTTGAACAAAAATATGGAAAGTTCACGGACATGATGAAGGGAATCAAAATCACCATATCCTTCATTGATGCCATCAAGGAGATACCAAGCTATGGAAAATTTTTGAAGGATCTAATTTCAAACAAAAATTCCTGGAGTCCGACAACAACGGTGAATTTATCCAAGGAATGTAGCGCAATTCTTATGAATGAGGCTCCTCAAAAGCTTGAAGAACCGGGGAGCTTTTCCATACCTTGCAAAATTGGGACCGTGCATATTGAGAGAGCCTTATGTGATTTAGGGGCAAGCATTAGTCTTATGCCCCTCAAAATCTTCAAGAAGTTGAAGGGATATGAGCTTTCACCAACAAGGGTTTATCTCCAACTTGCGGATAGGTCGGTAAGATACCCATTCGGTCTTGTGGAGGATGTCCTACTCAAGGTGGGTAAACTTGAATTCCCTTGTGACTTCTATGTAATGGACATTCCCGAGGACTCAAATATTCCCATCATATTGGGGCGCCCTTGCCTTGCTACGGAGGGTGCCATGATTGATGTGAAGAATGGAAAGCTTTCTCTACAAGTGGGTGAAGAAAAGGTAGAATTATCCTTGAACAAGGCCATGAAGGAGCCTTCAGAAGAAAAGTCTTGTTACATGATTGACATGGTAGAGGAATGGGTTGATTTGAAGAAATTTGATGAAGACAAGGGTTTGCAAGGATTCCTTGAGGGCAAGGTAAAAGATTGCAAAGAGCACCGGGAGTATGCTTTAGCCATGGAAGCAACAATTGAAGAAGACCCGGATAAGGAATTTGAGAGCTTGAGAGGAGACGGTAAAAAGGAGGAGAGATCCACGCCTCCTCAAGTGGAGTTGAAACCTCTTCCCTCTACTCTTAAACATGCTTTCCTTGGCCCTAATGACACTTACCCTATTATTGTCAATAGTGCACTCAATGACACCGAACTTCAAAAGTTACTTGATGTTGTGAGAAAATATAAGGATGTCATTGGATACTCAATTGATGATATCAAGGGGATTAGTCCTTCTTTTTGCACTCACCACATTCATTTGGAGGATGAGGGTGCATCTTCCATTGAGCCTCAACGCCGCCTTAACCCCGCAATGAAAGAAGTGGTTAGGAAGGAGGTGTTGAAGCTCTATGATGCAAGTATCCTTTTCCTATCTCCGATAGTGCATGGGTGAGCCCGGTGCATGTTGTGCCAAAGAAGGGCGGGGTCACGGTAGTCACCAATGACAAGAATGAGCTAATTCCAACAAGAATCACAACCGGGTGGAGAATGTGTATAGACTATAGACGCCTCAACAAGGCGACTAGGAAAGACCATTTCCCCCTCCCTTTCCTTGACCAAATGTTGTAAAGACTTGCCCAACACTCTCACTTTTGCTACCTTGATGAGTTTTTGGGATTTTTCCAAATCCCGATTCACCCTAATGACCAAGAAAAGACCACTTTCACGCGCCCGTTTGGCACCTTTGCTTATAGGCGCATGCCCTTTGGGCTATGCAATGCGCCAACCACATTTCAAAGATGCATGCTAGCTATATTTTCCGAATATGTTGAGGATATAATAGAGGTGTTTATGGACGATTTTTCCGTCGTAGGCACCTCATTTGATGGATGTCTAGCTAATTTGAGTAAGGTCTTGAAAAGGTGTCAAGAAACCGGCCTAGTCTTAAATTGGGAGAAATGTCACTTCATGGTGACATCCGGGGTTGTTTTGGGTCATGTTGTGTCAAGTAAAGGCTTAGAAGTTGATCAAGCCAAGATTGAAGTGATTAAAACTTTACCCCCTCCCACAAATGTCAAAGGAGTTAGAAGTTTTCTTGGGCATGCCGGCTTTTACCGGAGATTTATCAAGGATTTTTCTTTGATTGCCCGACCTTTAACATTGTTACTTGGCAAAGACGTGCCCTTTGAGTTTACTAATGAATGTTTGAATGCCTTTAATAGGTTGAAAGAAGCCCTTATCACCGCTCCAATTATGCAACCTCCCACTTGGGGAAAACCTTTTGAGTTGATGTGCGATGCTAGTGAAGTAGCGGTGGGAGCGGTGCTTGGACAAAGAAATAATGGCAAGCTCCATGCCATATATTATGCAAGCAAAACCTTGGATGAAGCTCAAGCAAACTACACAACCCCGAAAAGGAGCTTTTGGCAGTTATCTATGCTATGAACAAGTTCCGTTCCTACTTGGTAGGCTCTAAAGTAATAGTACATACCGATCATACGGCGTTGAGGCACTTGCTAATCAAGAAAGAATCAAAACCACGCTTGATCCGGTGGATACTTTTGCTCCAAGAGTTTGATATTGAAATTAGAGACAAGAAAGGTGTGGAGAACGTAGTAGCCGACCATCTCTCTCGGCTATTCCATGAAAATGTAAAGGATGGGCTACCAATTGATGACTCATTGCCGGATGATCAATTGTTCGCTCTTGCTCTAATGGATGTCCCTTGGTACGCGGATTATGTCAACTACTTGGTATCCGGGGTCATCCCACATGACTATAACTCACATAAGAGGAATAAATTCTTTTATGATCTAAGGCAATATTTTTGGGATGAACCTTGCCTTTACAAATCTTGTGCGGATGGGATAATTAGGAGGTGTATTCCAAGTTAGCCTACCCTATTTCATGATGTGGCAACTTACGTCAAGGGGTGTGATAAGTGCCAACGAAGCAGAAATATTTCAAGGAGGCATGAGATGCCAATGAACTACATCCTAGAGGTTGAGTTGTTTGATGTATGGGGTATCGATTACCAAGGCCCCTACCCTTCTTCCTATGGATACGAGTACATACTTGTGGCGGTAGACTATGTGAGTAAGTGGGTAGAGGTTATTCCTACCAAGACATGTGATGCCAAATCGGTTGGCAATTTCTTGAAGAATACTATTTTCCCAAGATTTGGAGTACCAAGGCTGCTCATAAGTGATAGAGGTTTGCACTTTCATGAAAAGACCTTTGAGGCTTTGCTCAAGAAACACGGGGGTCAACATAGAAGAAGTCTTGCTTATCACCCCCAAGCAAATGGGCAAGCCGAGGTCTATAACCGGGAAATCAAGTATATTCTTGAGAAAAGCGTGGCAAAATCGCGAAAAGATTGGTCAATGAACCTAGATGATGCTCTATGGGCGTACCGTACCGCCTACAAGACTCCTATTGGCACTTCGCCTTTTAGGTTGGTTTACGGTAAGCCTTGTCATCTCCCCGTTGAATTGGAGCACCGTGCCTTTTGGGCGGTAAAATTCTTGAATTTTGACATGAAGAAGGCGGGAGAGAAAAGGCTTCTTGACATGAATGAGTTGGAGGAATTTCGCCTCGATGCATATGAGAGTTCAAGGATTTACAAGGAGAAGACAAAGAAGTTCCATGACAAGGCTATTTTAAGGAGGGAATTCAAGGTGGGAGACTAGGTTCTCCTCTTTAACTCAAGGTTCAAGTTATTTTCAGGAAAGCTAAAGTCAAAATGGTCGGGACCTTTCACCGTGGTCCGAGTTTTTCCCCATGGGTCAATTGAAATATCCGATGGAGACCAAGCTTTCAAGGTAAACGGACAAAGGCTCAAACATTACATTACCAGAGCCCCTATCATAAAGAATATAAGCTCCATCGATACCTACCTTCTCCATACTTGATTGTAATTCATGACTTCGTCGAGCCTACGACATAAAACAAGGGCGCTACATGGGAGGCAAGCATGCATTTTAGGTAGACAATGAGAGCTTTTGAAACCATATTTTGTCCACTTTGGATTGGTGACGGAGGTCACATTTGAAGAAAACAAGCCTTATTTTCATTTGACGCGAAATCCCGACATGATGGGTCGGCGTAATTGTGGAAAACACGAGTCCCAAGGTCAAACGAAAAATCTCGATTTCTGAGTTAATGAAAATTGAACAAGTTGAAAGAAAACTGTTGAAAAAGAGCTGAATGTTGGGTTCTGCCGGTAGGCCGGCAACCGGTGCCTCTACCGGTACCGATCCCAAATCACTTTGAAGGAAAAATTGAAGAGTGATGTGTTCTGCCGGTAGGCCGGCAGCCGGCTCATCGGCAGGGAGCACATGGTTATTGCAGAACACTTGAAAAACTGAGGAAAGCTGATTAATGCTGTGTTCTGCCGGTAGGCCGGCAGCTGGCCCACCGGCTGAACACACATGAAGATGTTGAAAAACCTGAGTAAAATGAGTGGAGTAGTGTTCTGCCGGTAGGCCGGCAACCGGCAGGACACACCTGTCAAAAACAAATAGAAATGAGAAGAGTGTTCTACCGGTGGACCGGCAGCCGGTTCGTCCACCGGTAGCGAGAACAAAATATTTTGAGGAAAAAATTTCGAAAATTGAAAATTGGGGGTGTGCTCAGCCGGCAGACCGGCACGACACGCACACAGATCACGAATTAAACAATTTCAAACCCAATTTTTCATTCATTTCGACACATCTCCCTTCCTCATTTCCCTTTCATTTCTCAACAAAATACACCCAAACTCCCTCAAATCTCAACCAATCTTCAATCAAGCCTCACAAAATCCCATCTAATCTTCAATATGTCGGGAAGGAGAACAAGAGCTGAGTTAATCAAGCGCGCCACCAATGATACAAACCCCGACCCGGATTTTCCTTCGGCGGAATTTGCCACCCAAACTCAAAAAGGTAAGTTTATTCTCTTTAAAAATCGTCCCCTAACCCCCACAAAGTTTTTACATCATCCGTCTTTATCGGCCCTCGGGTTAGCTAGAGAGACGGAAGCTCTTTTTACCGGGGTAGAAATGAGGGGAATGTACCACATGCATGAATATACTTATCCTCGACTCACATGGGAATTTTTGAGTAGTCTACGAATTAGCAAGCACCGTCAGACAAATTTGGTGGCGACCCTTAGTTTTCGTCTAATGAACCGGGACCACACAATTTCTTTGAGCCGGTTGGCTACTATTTTTGGGTTAGAAAATGCCGCTTCACATAACCCACCCTCTACATTTCATTATTCCCGAGTTTGGAAGGCCATTTCCGGTCTTGAGGATAACGTTGGGGTAAAAAGGGTCGCAATTTCTTGCCACAACCCCGTCATTTGGGTTTGGCATCGGTTTATGGGATGCACTCTTCTCGCCGTGGATGAGCCGTGGGTATTTAGGACCAATGAATTGGAAATTTTGGGGTCCTATTTGTTTACAAAACCCACCGCCTTCAAGATTAATGTGACTCACCACCTTGCTATTCATTTGTCAAAGAAAAAGTCCCGATCCATGTGGGTGGCATCATCACCCGAATTGCTCGATCCTTAGACCGTCCAGTGGACCTTTCCATCATGAATTGGATACCCGGGGAGACCTTTTTGACGAAACATTACATGACCACCAAGCTTGAGTGGCTTAAGGTCAATCCTATTGACGGGCGGGATTATTGGCAAATCAATCACCGGAATTCGATCCCGCTCCCCAATGTCACCGCTATAAAAATTGAGCAAGACAAGGACGACTACCTCCTCCCGCTTGAAGCGGAGGTAGCCGCCGACCAACCTCCCCCTAACCCTCCTCGTGTGTATACAAGAGATAGCCGAGCGGCCACTACTTCCTCGCTCCAATACGCTATGCCGCAAACCCACCAACCCCCACCATGGCAATTTCAATCCGGTGAGGGGTCTTCCTCGGGTCAACCTTCCTACCCTCCCTTACCATCTTCCCTTACCGAGTGGATGGAGAGGATGGACATTGTCACGGCTAAGGCCGCGAGTGAGAGAGATGTGTTGGGGCGGAAGTTGGACCGCATCTACTATGATCAATCCACCGGCTCCTACCCGATCTACGACGACTTTTGTAGACGGGACTACGTCCCCTTTGATGCCCCACACCCTTCCTACTTTACTTGGCCCGACGGGAACTACTCTAGTAAGAACGAGAAGATGATTCATGGGGGTCTTAACCTCCAACCGGACTACTTCTCCGCCCCCATTTTTCCCCCTAGGCCCGAGTATCAACCGGAGGGGCATGACGCCCATTGGGTGGGGGGACATCCGCCCCTTTTTTGCTAGTGACGTGGGTGCTTCGGGGTCCGGTGGCGTTTTTATGGGGGATCCTTCTACGGGAGGCGGCGGTGGCGTGATAATGATGAGTGGAGACTTCACGGGAGGTCTCATGGGTACCGGCGGTAGTGGAGGTGACCTCACCTTCAACCCCGATGACTTGATTCAAGGCTTCGAGTATGGCACCGGAGAGAATGATGATGATAATATGGACTCCAAGTCCTGAGGGCCGAGTTGGTGGCCCAACCTCCTCCCGATTAAATCCAAAATGACAAGTATGGTCTCTCCCTTAATCCAAACTCTCTCATTCATGTTTAATTTTTCGCATGCATTTAGTTTAGAAACTCACATAGTTGCATTCATCTAGGATTGCATTAGACTTCAAATTTGTAATATATCGTCGCATTTAGACATTGCATCCATTTAGTATACCTCGCATTTTAATTCAAATATTGCATATAGAATAGACCATGCATTGCATTCTTATTTTAAAAACACAAAAAAAAAAATTTGAATTGAAAAATGACAAAAACCAACAAAAACATGCTCTTTTATTTCTCAACATGCCCTCACATGTATATAAATAAGTGTGAGGAGGGCCTAAAAAAAAAACTTTCAAAAAAAAACAACAAAAAAAAACAAAATTCCAAAAACATGCATTTTAATTTTCTTATTTCCTCCACACATTTATTTTTATTTGGAACTAATGTAAATAAATAAGTGTGGGGAGGAAATTCAAATATTGAAAAACACCAAAAATATGTCCTTTTAATTTTCAAAAAAATAAAATAAAAAATATGTTATTTTCATTTTCAAAAATCAAAAATACAAAAACATGTTACTTTGTTTTCCTTCTTCACTCCCTATGCTTTTGTCCATTGAGGACAATATACATCTCAAGTGTGGGGAGGGAAATATCCACTCTTAGGAATACTTGTTTATATTTGTAAATACTTGTAAATTTGATAAAATTTCAAAAAAATGCCTAAAAATTGAAAAATTTCGAAAAATCACAAAAATATATGCATTGTATATATATATATATATATATATATATATATATATATATATATATATATATATATATATATATATATATATGTTTTGTCTAACCTTTGGCATAGCGCATTGACCATTTGAGGCAAAAAGGAGCTAGAAGACCGCTTGGTATAATCCTTCCTATCTCTTACTCATTTTTACTATTCTTTCTTTTTGGTATCTTGGATATTTTGAAGGAGAATGGGAATTTTGTTGCCTTGGGTGTCTCCTTGGGAGACCATGGGGATTGTTTGATGTTGATGCGTGCTGCAAGGATTAGATATTGGTTGCATGTTTATTTTCATGTTCTTTTGATTCCCGCTTGCATTTTGTCACATGTGCATATGTGTTGTGTTTAGACTTAGTTGCACTTAGTTTGTAAATATTTTGCATAAACATGGTCGAGGAAGGGAATTAAGAACCCTCGTGATGAGTTATGTGTCCAATTGTGCCTCTCCTCTCCCCGTGGCTCGCACCCGTGACCTCTTAGTTAGCCGAGGGAGGCGGGCTTGGCCAATGAGTTTAGACTGATCTTGTGAGACCTAGGGCCATAGACTAGACCTAAGGCTCGATTTAGCTACTCAAAGGTAAAGGTAGAGCCTCCTAGGGTGGGTACATTCATACCCCGCCCTTATCTAGGTTTGAGAGTAGGCCTCCTCGCGAGGCGTGTCACATCAAGATGCATAAGTGTGTCATTTCGTCCTTAGACCATGAAATTGCATCACATTTTTGTGCACAAGATAGAATACAAGAATCCGTTTATATGAACCTCACATAGCCAAATAGCCTTGTTTTGTCCCTTCCATTATCCCCCTTTTTGATTCGCCCCTTTGAGCTTTAGCCTTTCCATTTGGCAAACCCACCAAAATAGCTACATTCCATAACCACCTTTCCTTGATCAAGAATTGGTCGGTTTTGTAGTAGTGTTGAAGGAGGTGATTTGGGGTCATGATGGTGGATAGTATATATGTCCACTTGGGTCGGAATTTGGTATGCATTTGGCATTGTATAAAAATAAGAGGTTTTGAAAAAAAAAAATGCAAAAACAAGATAGAAAAATGAAAAAGTCAAAAAAAAAAAAAATGAGTTACTTGTGTTGTATATATGTTGTCAAGAAAAGAAAGAGGCAAGCAACACCCCTCCTCATCATTAAACGGGGTAGAAAAAGCCGTTGCTAAATAAAAGGGCAATTTTGATGTTTTTCCAAAATGAGTCGGGTTTACACATTTTTTGCATGACTTGGGAAACCGAGTCTTTGTTAGGGTGTAGACGTTACCATTTGTTGAAATAAGAGGAGTACTTTTGAATTTTTCCAATTTGAGTTGGGTTTATGCAATTTTTGCATAGTTTTGGTGATCCATGCTATGTTAGGGCATAGACGTGTCTCATGTGTTGCAATAAGAAATGGGTTACGATGTGTCGGTAATTCTTGATTTGAACTCCACATATCTAAACGGTGCTTGCACCAATCCCGTTTTGTCCTACTTCCTAGCCCCGTTACAACCCTTGTTTCATATCGTGTGCACTTTGCCATTGTTTGCATTTCATTGGACATAGGACGGTCTTACACATTAGATTGCGGGCACGTTTTCGCTAGTCAAGTTAGGAGAGTGATTTTAGTTACTATTTATCACAAAAATTACCTTTTTCTTTCATTGAGTGACGAGTGAAAACCGTGAGGATGTCGTTGCCTAGGTCCCCTTAGTCATGGGTCTCATAGGGTTGAATCTCGTGTCGGTTTTGTAATTCTCGGCGGACTTGCCTACTTCCCCTTACCCCGCTCTTGAATGTGTTTCTTGAGCATTGGTCATGCTAGGGTTGCTTAAGCCATGCTTAGGGGGTTGATACCTCCGTTGGAACCTCTGAGACGGTATTCCCGACCAAGACCGTGTTTTGTTGTTTGAAAAATCCGGCTACTTAGATGAGGAAAGTGGACCATTTTGTTAGAAGCATTCTATTGCTTGATTACGTGCTTTCATGATAGACGCATCACAATTTTGTAGCAAGACCCAACTTGCCTTGCAATAGGGCACTCTTCCCTCATGGGTGTCAAATTGTGAGTTGAAGGGGCGTTGAGTGCGCTAATACTCATTCGGCTATTAATTTATAACAATTGAGTGATGCTTATATTGTGCACGCACTCTCAATGGTTGTTATAGTAGTCTCTCGTGCATTGGTTTTGGACTTACTTGAGGACGAGTAAGGCTTTAGTGTGGGGAGATTTGATATGTGTTTAGTTTACGCCATTTCAACCCCCATTTCTCATGCATTTCGCCCTCTTTAGCACGCTTTTAGCTCATTCTCGCTCATGTTTTGCCCTTTATTCCACGTACCTCGATATTATGACTCCCCGTGCTCTTTTGAAGGAGCTAACCCGTGTTAGCTTGAGAAGAAAAAGAAGTGAAAAATGCTGAGAAGCGTGTTCTGCCGGCAGACCGGCAGCCGGTGTGGCCACCAGCAGAACACCCCCCCCCCCCCCCCAACAATGCCAAGAAAAGACGGAAAAATGCAGAAGGCTATGTTCTACCGGCAGCCGGTCCACCGGCAGAGCACAGCAGGAAGAGTGAATTGAAGTTAGAAGAGAATTTCCATTTGGCCTCGCTACCGGTAGACACACCGGCAGTCGGCCAACCGGTAGAGCGCAGCGCAGGAAGAATTTGAAGATGTTGAAGACCGTGTTCTGCCGGCAAGCCGGCACCCGGTCCACCGACAGAACACACTTACCAGCTATTTCCCAAAATTCCAACTTCAAATTTATTTGACCTCGTTACCGGTAGGCGAACCGGTAGCCGGTCCACCGGCAGGACGCAACAGGCTGACGGATTTGGGCTTTTCTCCTCTTTTCTTCTAAATCCTATGAAAGACTATAAATACCGCCTCCCTTAACCATTTGTACACACAACCCTAGATCTAAATTAATTTCCTTTTCCAAGTTTGAATCTTGTTAATTACATTGCTAATCCTTCCCTAATTAGAACAAGTTCTTCAATTATTACATCATACTTAGTAGTAGAAATTGGGTTGTAAGAAGATTGAAGGTTCATACTTCCTTATTTTTCAATCCAAAATCCTTTCTTGCTATTGAGTTGGTATTATTTCTCTTCCTAATTTTATTAGTTTACATTTGCTTTTCTTTTGAGTCTTGTTTAATTGTTTATGTTAAAATTCCAATCTTGTTGTTTGATTGTTGTTATTTTCTCTCTTGTTCATCTTTCCTTTGTTCATCTTTGTTATTTACACGCAAAGATTGAGTCTTTGATTTCCTTGTGCTAAGGATTGAATCTTTGAGTTATTTGTGTTAAAGGTTGTGTCTTTTAGTTTAAACATCATCATTATTAGATTAAATTATCTTTCTTCATAATTTGTGTTGGATTATTGCATGATTAGTAGTAGGATTCATTCTCTCACCATATTTATTCTTAAAGAATTCATCTTTGTTGCTCCTCTTGCTTTTAGAAACATGATTAGTGAGTAGTCTTCCACTAGGACTCGGTTTGACCCGACATGAGTAACTTCACTGATTGATTCTCATAAAGGTTAATTGTTTGGGAAATTGGTGAGGGTAGTTTAGAGGAATGATATGGTTTATGGCTTGATTTTGGGTAGTGTCGACTTGTGACCCTTGTCCACCAACGAGAGTTGGTTAGGTTGTGAGTTGGGTACCCGGAATTCGACCCTATTGCTAACCTAGGTTGAGACCGAAAGGGAGAACCAAGGGAGGGTACCTCTAGACTAGCGTTTCAAATCGACCTCCGAGAGGAGGAGTGGGATGACCCGGTTTATGATGAGTACTTAATGACCTTGACCAAATTCTTGACCTCCTTGGAAATGTGCACGTTTTTGGGGTTGTTGGGTGTTGAGTTAGGGATTCCGACCTTTCGAACCCGAGAGGGGGGTTGGTGGGTAGTGCTAGTGTCCTATTTCGAACCCGAGAGGGGGGTCTTAGGCGAATTAGAGCCATCTCCTCCTCGCCTTGCCACCCTTATGATTAGCCTAGGGAATTAATTGTGTGAAGTTATGAATTGTTGCGGGAGAACCGAGTCGTAGGCTTTTAATTCATTTGATTTACAACTCATCCTTTCTTCTTGCTCATTACCTATTTCTTGTTTATTTTATATTTCACTTTGCCTTAGGTAGCTTTAGTATAACAATCTCCCCCTTAATTGTCGACTTAGCTAAACAATAGAGTTAAAACGATTAGTAGTCTTCCTAGCTCCTTGTGGGATCGACCCTTAATTTTGCACAACGATAAATCGTGCACTTGCGAGGTATAACTTGATACCATCAGATTCCCTTAGGAATTAATCAAGCAATTAAGGGAATTAACCCGGGATCCCACGCCCCCGATCGGGGTCGTCTGTCCCCGATCAGGGTGACCTTCTCCATGGTTTTTATGTTTTACCCCTATTTTACTATAAATATGGGCCTTAATCCGTCATTAGAGGATATCTTTTTACCATCTTTTACATTCTCCATACCCTCTTAAGCATACAATTCTCTTAATTTTCATATTAGTTTACATTTGGTTAAGCATTTCCTTTGTTGCAAACAATTTACATTAAGCTTTTGTTCTAAGTAATACAATCTTTCCATTCAAGTTATTTGGGTTTGTTATTCAAGTTATTCTTATTCAAGTTCCAAATTCTCTTGTTACGGTAATTTCGATTCTTGTTTATTTCGTTCTTCATTATCGTTATTTCGTAGTTTATATTGTTATTAGCATTAGCATTATTAGTTTGTTATTACATTTCATTATCAAGTTGATATCACCATAGTTTATATCTAGCATTTCCATTTACATTTCTTATCACTAGCAATTTCGTTATTTCATATGTTATATTTATTTAGTTTATTCATAATTCTTAACATTTCATTTAGTTATATTTCCATTATAATCATGTTTATTAATTCATACAGCATTAGTTTTATTTCTAATATGAGTGAGTAGTTTCATATGTCTAAGGATTAGGTACGCCATGCATAATTAATATTTGTAAATGTTAAATTAGAATGACATAATATTGTTTGATAAGTTTCTATCACATGCTTGTTTTATTTGCTAATCTTTGGCAATTGATCACTATCTTAAATTATTTTGTTAATTCACTTTTATAAGTCGAGAGGCACCAAAATGAATTAGACTAAGCATGTTATAGTAGACCGACCTAGCCATAGCGAGAGCTCGTTAGGACATGTTCTATGGTTGACAATAAGGCCGAGAGGTGGTTGACATAAGACCTAAACAAATGGACAATATCTATTTCTAGTCTAATATGAACGTCTATATATTTGCATGTGTGACCCGACTCCCCTAGAGTCTTTTAGCATATATAATTTACATCATTTTATTTACAAGTTTTATAAACAAGCCAACCAACCAATTAAATCGACCTAGATAGAATTCAACTCATAGCATTTCATAACGCAATTTTCGTCTCCTTGTGTTCGACCCCTACTTTACTACATTAATTTGTTAGGCAAGTTTAGGGTATCTTTGTTAGGTGTGCGATAGCCAATCATGGGTCCATCTCCGGCGATCCGTCTCCTTCTTGTCTAATACCTAACTAGATCTTGGCCATGTCGGGAAGTAGGGCAGAGTACGGATCGGGTATCCGATCCAAAGTGCTAGTTTGAATCGGATATCCATATTAGAAATCTTGAAGTTAGATATATAATATCGAAACCAAATGTTTCGGATATCCAATGTTCGGGCATCCAAAATAATCGGATCGGATGCGGATATCCAATGGATATCCATACTTTTGAATTTACTTTAAAATTAAGTTTGAAACACGATTATATTCATAGTCTTACATGATAATTTTCTTTAGTATTCTTACTCCAATGTTCTTGACATAAAATTGAAGTACCACTTAGATATTTCTCTAATATTTTAAACATTAATTAAGTTGTTGTATCAAATAAAATTTTATTTTCTCGAAATTATACTAGAAAACTATAGTTTTGGATCGGACAAGATATCCAAATGTTTTAATTCTAATATCCATATCCAAACCAAAACCAAAGATTTCGGATCAGATATCCAAACCAAACTTAACTTTCGCATCGGGTATCCAAAAATTCGGATCGGATTCGGATCGGATCAGTTTGGATAATCGGTTTTTTTGCTCAGCCCTATCGGGAAGTGCTTCTGATGGTCTAAGTTTTAACCTCGCAAGTGCACGTGATCATTGCACAATAAAGGGTCGAACACAAGGAGCAAAGTGACTACCAATTGTTATGTTCAATCGTTTAGCTAAGTCGAATAAAAAAAAGTTGGGTGATTATCTAAGAGCTAGACTAAAGAACAAGAAATAAATAAATCAGGTAAATTCTAAAATAAAGAAACAAGCAATTGAATGCGGTTTTAATCGATTGATGAAAGGCCTAGGGCGCGATTAAGTTACTAACAATTCATAATCAACATGTTAATTCCATCAATTTATCGTCTAGGGGTAGCTTGGTGGGGGAAAACGCCTCTAATTCGCTTAATAACTTCCTCCCGGACTCATATTAAAACACTAGTGACATCGACTATACTCCCTCCCGGGCTCATGACTCGATTTCTCAGACTAAAGGTTCAAGGTTAGCTAAAACGGGCCCATTCTCGCCACCCTCTTACAATGGTCAAGGTCTAAAGCACACGATAGATTCCCGGTTTTCTAACTCTTTTCCCAAAGGCGAAAGTCAACCCGGTTCCCCCAAATGCACCCTCTCAAGGTTCTCCCTCTCGGCTTCAACCTAGATTGACAAGGAATGTAAAAGGATAGTCAACGAGGCACCTAACCAATTCCCATTGGTGGACAAGGGTATCCAACCACCAAACTCCCAATTAAAACATAAACAAGTAATTCCAATGGAAACCCGACTATTCTCCCCCTTGACAATAAATTTAGGTGGAATCAAGCATGTTAATTACTCATGTCGGACCTAACCGCACCCTAGTGAGGAGACTACTCACTATTCATGTTTGTTGTGTCAAGACAATTAATAAAGGTAGATGCTTTGACAATAAACATGGTAATAATTTGATTTCTACAATTAAACATGTAATTATCTATGGGAAATAAGGAGATTGACTAATTATACTAAGAATATGATGAATTAATGCAAAAGGGAACAAACTGTAATACTACGGTTTTCTATGTCTATGGGTACTCTATCGAGTGGGGCTTACTCTGTCGCGTAAATAGTTTTTGACGCAAAATAGTAGACTGCATGTAGGGTACTCGATCGAGTAAGTTGGGGACTCGATCGAGTAAGGGGCACTCGATCGAGTAAGTCACTTACTCGATCGAGTAAGTGTGTTTTACGGGTTGATTAGCCGGGTTATATTAATAATGCGAGATTAATATAAAAGGGATTCCGTCACTTTGTTTAATCATTTTTAACACTCTAAAAACCTTTCAAAGAAAAGATTAACAGTTACGTACATCGCATCCATCGCATTGTTAACAAATCCCAAGGCTATGAGTGTCGGATTGTCTCGTTCTTTACGGCGTTGTGATCGTTGTGTCGAGGGTAAGCTTTTTATGTAACTTTCATAACGTTTTGATAAGTTGGTTCAATCCTAATTGGGTAATGTTGGGGGTTTGGTGTGATTTGTATGATTCTGGTGGTAATTGTATGTATACGTGTTATAGGAGGAGGTTTCGTTGAGGAGAGATTCTGATTAGCTGCTAGATCGTCTGTGGTGATTGCTATTCCAGGTGGGGTTTCCCTACTTAGTATTGGTGACATAGTATTGTTGGTGATTGTTGTTGTTGTTGATTCTTTATCGTATTGACATTGGTTTTGGTAATTGTTTTTTGTATAAGGTAATTGTTGTATAACTGTCTATGATCTTCAGGGTGCGTCCCTGGCTGACTGGAGTCACTTGCGGGAGTGGCTTCACGCCCTTGATTCGCCTTCTGTGGAACCCGCCACAGAAGGGATGTGCACATTAATGAACATTGGTTTATCGCTCGGATGAGATGAGCGGGGCTTAGGTGGGAATGGCTGCGCTCCCCCACTGGCGGCGAGGAGTACTTGTTGCGATGGGTACTCTGGAAGGACTACACACTTCGGTGTGTAGTCAGGTGTGTAGAGATGAGATGGAGTTGTGCTGATTGAGTTGTTTGTAGTGTTATTTCATTGTAGCTGTTGTTTTGTGTAATCAGTACTGACCCCGTTTAATTGTTTTAAAAACTGTGGTGATCCATTCGGGGATGGTGAGCAGTTGTTGAGAAGGTATGATGGCTTACGCGAGGGATAGCTGGGATGGAGTCATCACGTGTCATAGAGTCTTTTGTTGTGTCATAAACTAGTTGCTTTTAGTCGTTTGGATTTTGAGAACATTTGTATTTCCTTTATCAGATTTGGATTTGGTTTGTATCACTTAAACTTTATTACTATTTAAGTACGTTTCGTTATTGTCCATTTTATTATCATTGTCTCGGGTAACCGAGATGGTAGAATTCCCATACCTTAGGTGGTCCTGGTAAGGCACTTGGAGTATGAGGGTGTTACCATCTCGATTGCCCGAGGACAGTAATAATCAAATGTCGATAAAAGAACGTTTAAGTTATATTACAAGCGATTAACAAAACTACCGATATAAAAGATATAACTCAAAACCACTATCAGCTACGTGAACTACTTCTGCCATGACTCGTGATACTCATCCCGCCAAGCACCCAGCTATGATCCAAACCATAACCTGCTAAGACTGACTGCTCACCATAGTGGATCACGTCAGACACAACAGAAACAAACAACAAAACAAAACCACACAAGGTCAGCACCTGAGGGAGCAACATACAAAAACAGACACAGCACAAGTACAACAACACATACATCACATCTCCTTCAACCAACCACCATCACTGACTGTCCACCAGACCAGTCCTGTCAGTGGGGGACTGCAGTCGTTCCCACCTAAGCCCCGCTCATCTATCCGAGCGATAAACCTATGTCCCTTAATGTGCACATCCCCTCCCGTGGCGGGTTCCACGGAGGGCGAACTACGGACGTGAAGCCACTCTCGCAAGTGACTCCACTCAGCCGAGGGCGTACCTCGAGAACCACAGACAAACAATCACAATCAGCTGTACCACAACAACGATTATCAAAACAAGACAAGTCCAACCAACTACCACAACCAATCATGAATACTGACACTAAACCAACCAAACAACATCAACAGACTCTCTAGACAATCAACAGTACTGAGTAGGCAAACCTACCTTTAGTGAACTGCAGCGATCCCGCGTCCAACCAAAAGATACCAATCAACCAAGCAAATCACATGTACCAACAGTACAACCATCTATCACTATTACTACCAACCTAACTGAAAACAACGATGACGATGATGATGATGATACCATACCTAAACATAGCAAACCGGCGTCAAGGCCGCTACCCGACTCAAGCATCCCATCCCCATGGTGTAAGCATCCTCAAGGACCTCAAGATAAAGGATTATGGTGAAGGAGAAGGGTGGTGACGACACCTAGGTTTAGAAAGAAGGTGCGGAAATGATTTGGGATTTCAAGATTATCGATTTATAATTCCTTGCTGCAAACCCGTTACTCGATCGAGTAACTAACTTACTCGATCGAGTGACCTCTACTCGATCGAGCTCTCAAGTTACTCGATCGAGTAGCCTCAGCTAGATCGAGTAACACACAACTAAAGCTCACTACGTCACAAGTCATTACTCGTAAAGTTTCCTAAGGTCAAGATCGGTGTCTAAGGTCAGTCAACGCCGGTCAACGGGTCCCTAAAAGGACGGGTATTACAGTCTTCCCCCCTTAAAAAGAAATTCGTCTCCGAAGTTCGACTCATCCTTCCCCGCGACATAAGACAAAAAAACCAAGGTCAACACCACTGTTTACCCAACATAGGTCAGCACCATCGTTTAAGAATACCATCCCCCTATGTATGTTCATCAAACATCGTCATCACCTACCTTAGCACATAATACACAACACGACTCCCAGCGAATCACCATTTTCCTTTTGAATCACCGAACACACATTCTCCACAAGAACGACTAATTCAACTATCACTTGCACTTACTACATAATATTACTCAAATGTAAACCGACACAACTATTAAAGTATTCCTTCATCAATTACTTGTCAACAACTACCAGTTACAAAACACTCAAAACTACGGTCCTACTACTGATTCACAACAACACATTACTCATTCCACTTTAGTAACTCCACTACTGCTAATAACATCCAATTCTCATAACAACATAATGAACAACTAATTGAAAATAAGATACAACGACATGCTATTCTATTCAACAATTATAAACTGCTACTCAATTACACAATAACCACTATAAAATCATCTAAGCCACCATTTAAAATACTTTAAAATATCATGAAAACACTATAAAATTGTTATAATTGCATCATTTTTCCTTTGCGACATTACTCTTCCCCTATTAAAAGGAACTTCGTCCCCGAAGTTCACCATCAAACAACTTTCCTGTCCCACAACCCATACATATTATTACACATTGCCATTACTTACAAACCACAATGCAAACCTTGACTCATGTTAACCAATATACTCCCTTGACACTACACAACTTGACTCGCATAAATATGAAATCATCGAAAACATGAATTGCACCACAAGGTATACCATCACCAATTAGCAGCCACGTCATCAATTACTTTTTGTACAACCATACAAACTATGCAACGAGAGTTATAACCCCTAAACATGACATTACCTGAGACAATTTGGTTTAGCATTTTAATTTATATACATAGCATCGAAACTTGTATAATTCGCACGACTATGCGCAACAATATAACCACAATTGAAACTGAACCATAATATAAGACACCCACAACAAGAAATACTATAGCAATAACCAACGACATGATGATGCAAACAAGTTTTTGAGCGAAATGAAGCTGTTACAGTGCTACTCGATCGAGTTTGTAAGGCACTCGATCGAGCTGGACTTACTCGATCGAGTTCATCAGTTACTCGATATAGTAGATTGAGATCAGAATACTCCCCATATATCACCCCTGCAGTTACTCGATCGAGTGAGGGGCACCCGATCGAGTAACCACAGGTCAAAAATCCTCTAAGACGCCACTTCAAGTCCAATTCAATATATATACGCGAGTCGAAAATGCTTTCCCGACCTAAAATCCTGCATAAATAGTCTAAAAAGTATCTAAAATACGGTCTTATGGCCAAAGTACAAACCAAAGTCTAATAAAAGGTACTAAACAAGACATTACTATCAACTACAAGTCCATGAAACGATATAGAAACAAAAGGAGTATCATCACTCCATAGCCTGCTCATCCATCACCTCGTCTCCACCATCACCTCCAGACGTGCCTGCTCCAGCTGCATCCTGACCTGCGACTCCACCAACGCCAGCATCGGCTCCCACCCGCCATGGTGCCAAGCAACCATAGGGGTAACTCACGGGCTCCCCCCAGGTAGACCGCTCCACGCCAAAAGAGTGGAAGACTCCACTGTCGTCCCCAACGCCCCTCCACCACACGGGCTGAGCTGCCCCGGTCCCGATGCCCTGCACATATACCATCTCATGGAGGTTCCGAAGTGTCAAGGTAGCAGACACCCTCTCCGTGAGCTCGCTCACTCTCATCTCAGGGCTGAAGAAGGAAGGGTAACCGGGAAACTGGTACTGTGGAGGCACAAGCTGCTCTGGCAGGGTCTCAGCCATCCTCTCTCTCACCCATCGTGGTCCTCTCCCCACCCTAGGCTGCCTATCCTCGGGTCTATACTGATCCCCCTTCGTCAGCTCAGGCATCACCTCTAAGATATCCCGGTCAATGAGGTAAAGCTGCCTCACAGGAACCTCCTCCTCAACATCATCAGAATCGGCAGCCACTACTGCTGCCGGTAAAGGCTCGAGCCTTATTAGGAGAACTATCCAACACATGATCTAGAGTTGGGTGCGGTTGTGTTTGCTCTCAAGATTTGGAGGCACTATATTTATGGGGCAACCTTTAAGGTGTTTTCATATCATAAGAGTCTCAAGTACATCTTCACTCAAAAGGAGTTGAACACGAGACACAGGAGGTGGATGGAGCTGATTGGGGATTATGACATGGATATTATATACCATAAAGGGAAGGCTAATATGGTTGCATATGCCTTGAGTAGGAAGAGTGTGCATTCTCTATGCACAGCTATGTCTTTGATGAGGTTGAGAGATGAGGTGGGGAAGATGGGGATACATATGATACAGAAAGGGGATGCTATAGGGGATTTGACAGTGGAACCAGACTTTTATGATGATATTCGCAGGAAACAGGTTTTGGATCCCAAGATCGAGGAGAAGAGAACAGGAGTAGAGAAAGGGACGGTGTCTAGATTCTCTATTCATACAGATGGCAGTGTGAGATTCGATGGGAGGTGGTGTGTACCTAACGATGAAGAATTGAGGAAGATGATCATGAAAGAGGCTCATTTCATACCATATTCGGTACATCCAGGCGGTGATAAGCTATATAAAGATTTGAAGAAGACTTTCTGGTGGCCTGGGATAAAGACGGAAACAGCTGAGTTCGTGGCTCGTTGTTTGACATGTCAGAGAGTTAAAGGGGAGCAGTGATGACCAAAAGGTAAGATTCAGTCTCTTGAGGTACCTGAGTAGAAGTGGAAGTCCATTTCTATGGATTTAATAGTGGGTTTGCCGAGGAGTCAACAGGGTAATAACATGATATGGGTTATAGTCAACCGTCTGACTAAGTCAGCTCACTTTGTGCCGATGAAAGATAATTGGACCAAGATACAGTTAGTTTTGGCTTATAGAAAGCATGTGGTTCATTTGCATGGGGTGTCTAAGGATATAGTGTCCAATAGAGATGCGAGGTTCATATCACGGTTTTGGAAACAAATGCAGGAGATGATGGGGACTACTTTGAAGATGAGTACTACTTTTCATCCTGCGACAGATGGCCAGACAGAGAGGACCATCAATACTTTAGAGGACATGTTGCGAGCTTGTGTTATGGATTTTGGTCGTAGCTGGGAGGAGAGGTTGGATTTGATTGAGTTTTCTTATAACAACAGCTACCACACGAGTATAGGCATGGCACCGTTTGAGGATTTGTATGGGAGGAGGTGTAGGAGTCCGATCTGCTGGGATGATAGAGCTGAGGCAGTGGTTTTAGGGCCAGAGATGGTACAGGAGATGGTTGAACAGGTTAAGCTGATTGGACAGAAGATGAAAGCGGCCTAGGATTGACAAAAAAGTTATGCAGACTTACATCGTCGTGACATAGAGTTTCAGGTTGAGGACAAGGTTCTCTTGGAAGTGTCTCCTATGTGTGGGGTCATGAGATTTGGGAAGAAAGGGAAGCTGAGCCAGAAGTTTATCGGACCATATGAGATTTTGGATCGTGTGGGTGAGGTTGCTTACCGGTTAGCTTTACCAGCTGCTTTGGATAGTGTGCATAATGTGTTTCATGTTTCTCAGCTGCGGAAGTATGTGAGTGATCCTTCACATGTTTTAGAGGTAGAGAACATCGAGCTGGATGCGTCCTTGTCTTACCTTGAGGTGCCGAAACAGATTCTTGATCGCAAGGTTTAGAAAACTAGACATGGGGAAACGGTGTTGCTTAAGGTTCTTTGGTCTAACCATGAGGTTGAGGAGGCTACTTGGGAGGCGTAGGAGGCTATGAGGGAGCGATATCCGTCTCTTTTTGATCAGGTATGTGTGGTTACGGGGACGTAACCATGTTTCTTTTAGGGAGGTAGGAGATGGTCGCATAGAATTTTTGTATGTTTTATGTTGGTTTTAGTACAGTTAGTAGTTGTTTTGAGTCGAGTTGAGTGTTGTTTTGGGAGGTGGTTTTGAGTTTTGGTCATGTTGTTGTGTCGGGAGGAATATAGTATGTTTTGTTTTTGTTTATGGGTTGAACTTCGGGGACGAAGTTCTTTTTAAAGAGGGAAGACTGTAATACTATGGTTTTCTATATCTATGGGTACTCTATCGAGTGGGGCTTACTCTATCAAGTAAGTAGTTTTTGACGCAAAATAGTAGACTGCCTGTAGGGTACTCGATCAAGTAAGTTGGGGACTCGATCGAGTAAGGGGCACCCGATCGAGTAAGTCACTTACTCGATCGAGTAAGTGTGTTTTACGGGTTGATTAGCCGGGTTTTGTTAATAATACGAGATTAATATAAAAGGGATTCCGTCACTTTGTTTAATCACTTTTAACACTCTAAAAACCTTTCAAAGAGAAGATTAACAGTTACGTACATAGCATCCATCGTATTGTTAACAAATCCCAAGGCTAGGAGTGTCGGATTGTCTCGTTCTTTACGCCGTTGTGATCATTGTGTCGAGGGTAAGCTTTTCATATAACTTTCATAAGGTTTTTATAAGTTTGGTTAAACCCTAATTGCGTAATGTTGAGGGTTTTGGGTAATTTGTATGATTCTGGTGGTAATTGTATGTATACATGTTATAGGAGGAGGTTTCGTTGAGGAGAGATTCTGATTAGCTGTTAGATCATCTGTGGTGATTTCTATTCCAGGTAGGGTTTCCCTACTCAGTATTGGTTACATAGTATTGTTGGTGATTGTTGTTGTTGTTGTTGATTCTGTATCGGATTGGCATTGGTTTTGGTAATTGTTGTTTGTATAAGGTGATTATTGTATAATTGTCTGTGATCTTCGAGGTTTGTCCCTGGCTGAGTGAAGTCACTTGCGGGAGTGGCTTCACACCCTTGATTCGCCTTCTGTGGAACCCGCCACAGAAGGGATGTGCACATTAATGAACATGGGTTTATCGCTCGGATGAGATGAGCGGGGCTTAGGTGGGAACGGTTGCGGTCCCCCACTGGCGGCGAGGAGTACTTGTTGCGATGGGTACTCTGGCAGGACTACACACTTCAGTGTGTAGTCAGGTTTCACGATCCCTTGATATGTTCCAGAAGACGCTTATCTTGGACAACTCCAAGTTGAATATTGGCGCTGGATTGACCTTTAGACAGGTTAAGGAACTTGTCAATGGGTATGAAAATATCGGTGCTACATTGATAGATTTTAAGAACTTTCAAAGAGATATCAAGTGCTACATTGGGTTAAGAGATGCTGACCTTTTCATCGATCGACTCGAGAAACTCAAAGCAACCCAACCCCAGTTCTACTTCGCCTATGATGTTGATTCGCAAAACCGTCTAACAAAGTTCTTTTGGGCTGATGCTACATGTATTAGAAACTACTCATTCTTTGGGGATGCTGTTAGCTTCGACCCTACTTACGGAACCAACAAGTATGATATGGTTTTTACACCATTCACAGGTGTTAATCACCACAGAAAGTCGGTGTTGTTTGCCGGTTGTCTCTGTTACACGAGGATGACATCTCCTTCCAATGGACCTTTCAAAGCATTTCTTGACCGCCATGGGACAAAAGAGCCACGATTCATGATCACGGATCAATGCCCTGGCATAAAGAAGGTAATAGTGTGACAATGTTATCAGAATCGACTTACTTAAGATTATTGTACCCCAACTTTCGACTCCAACTACCACTGTTCCATCTCTTCCTCTTTTACAAGGTTATTCAATAACAATGTCATCAGTAACTAAATTACTAACATATAATTTACTCACTTGCTCTTTCCCTATCACTGGTCAATATCACGTTCGACTTTTGTTTCATTATGCCTGGCATACAACAGCTTTCCCCTTCGTTTTCAAGACAGCTAGGCATCGTTATTGTATGTGGCATATTACACAAAAGATCACGGACAAAGTTGGTTCAGCACTCTGCAGAGACACGGACTTCCTTGCTCGCTTCAACGCTGTTGTTTGGGACCCTGATATGGAGCCGTCGGAGTTCGAAGAGAAGTGGCAGAAGGTCATTTCAGATTTCGAGCTGGAAGATAATGATTGGTTGACTACAATGTTCGACGACAGACACCATTGGATTCCTGCCTACCATCGTGACCTTGCCTTGGGCTGCATATTAAGAACAACACAGCGATCAGAAAGTACAAATTCGTGACCTTGCCTTGGGCTGCATATTAATGGAAATTTAAAGGTATAACATTGTCACTGTAAGTAGAGAAACTTACCGCATTTCTTGCCATTTTTTCTTTTCGGGATCTGGCATATAAGGGTTTGTTGTCTAGGTAGTCAACGGTTTTCGACATGAAATTTATGCAAGCACAGAAAAAGTGGTCCTCCGAGAGTGGAATGAATATCGCAATTGCGAGATATATATCATTGCTAAACAGAATTTCTATACACTCTACTTATATAAGAATAAAAAAAAAAAAATATTAACAGTAATGTGGTTTACCATATCACAGTCGAAATTCAGTGGACTCTTGTTGTATTTGATCCACTGTGTGAAGGACAGCAAAACTTCACTTTCTAAATGTCTGTTTTGAATGGGTTTTCCAAGAGCCATCGTTGCTAATGCGTCCTACAAAAATAAATATAAATACAAAGTCAATAAACATTATAGAAACACAAAATCAATAAGAATAAAAATTTATTTATTACAGTAACATACAGATTGACCCAAGCCCATGAAGATCCTCAATGGTGTATCACTTGCTACCTTTCTGGAGATGAGGTCATTCAGCAACATTGACCAACATTCAGTGACCATTATATAAATAAGCTCACCAGGAGCCAATGAAGTTAAATCTTCCCTTGGAATGAAGTGATACTTCCCATACGAGACAAGCCTTTCCCTGTTGGACAATGAGATGTAATAGTCAGAACACCTTTTAATAGAGTAACAGTTTAACAAGAATAACTATTCAAGTTGAAAAAAGTATTCACTTGCAAAGTAAAACGTTTTGTTTATCACGATTCAAGAGTAAATAAAGTACTCACGTATCTGAGAGGTTCTCGTCATCGTCGATAAAACAATAGTCAATTGTTTCTTTCCTAACTTCAAGAATAGGCGCCATTATCTCCTTGTGTTTTATCATACTCTTGGACACAAGTGTTAGATCCGGAGCTGGTAGGCCACATTCGATTGTGCAGCCGTAGCGAGGATCCATCACGCGCATCCAGTCTTCAGTTGTTTCGACATGTAACAAATAGTGGTCGCCAGTATCTTCGTCGTAATTGTCATACAGGATCTCATCACTGCAATCATCGACAATATCAACTTCATCATCGTCGTCATCTTCTGCTACCTGACTGCACTGAGTAGTTATTGGTTCTTCGTCGCCAACTGTCTCATCATCAGCCTCACTGGGTTTTTCTCCTTCCTCGCCTTTTTCATCATTCCCATCGGCGTCTTCATTACCAGTTGCTTCATCCTCCTTACTGTTATCTTCGTTTTTATCGCCAGCATTGTCTTCATCTTTATCATCATCGTTCTCTTCATCTGGTTTTTCATTCCCATCATCCTCTTCATCTTTATCGTCATCTTCCTTTTCATTTCCCTCACTGGTTGGTTGGTCAACAACCTGGCCTGATGCATCATCATCGGCCTCTTCCTTGTTATCTGTGGCACAAGTAATTGAATTAAATATAAATTACTAATGTTTTTCGGATCAACAATGTCTCATAGTTATACTAACAGTGTTACTGTAAAATTACCTTCAGAAGATCCTTCTTCTTTTTGCCTCGATCGTTGGGTTTCTTCTTGACTTGGCCCGATGCATCATCTTCGGCCTCTTCGTTGTCATCTGTGTAGCAGATAATTGAATATATATATCATCAGTAAACTTGATAAAACTACGACAAGAATAAATAAGCGTTATAATAAAGATGTTATAAAGAATAAACGGTGCTAAAGTGTTACATCGCCTAATACAACGAGTGCAAATAGATTTCTCTATTACCTTCGGGAGATCCTTCTTTAGCTGCCTCATTGGCTGGGTTGTCTTCAGGCTTGCCTGATTCATCAACTTCCGCCTCTTCCTCGTCATCTGTGTCACAGGTAATTGGATTCAATATATATTAACAATTTTTCTTTGAACCAAAAAAGGTACAATAGATAAATCAAACTCGTTAAAACTACGTCACAAGAACATTGTTACTATAACCGTGTTACAAGAATAATGCTAAAGTGTTACATCGTAATACAACGAGTTTAAATAGATTCCTCAATTACCTTCAGGAGATGGCTCTTCACCTGCCTCACTAGTTGGGTTATCTTGGTGGCCGATGCATCACCTTCGGCCTCGCCTTGTCATCGTGTAGCAGATAATGAATGAAAATATATTACTAAATTGTTTGTTAAAAAAGCACCCAAGAATGAAAGGCTATAACAAAGATTACACTATTACCTTCACCGATTCATCTTCCGGCTCGCTAGTTGTTTTGTCACCCCGCCCGGATGCATCATATTCATCAAAGATCATCGTTTTCATCTAAAAGGAAAGTAATTTATTATTAGTAATTATTTGTAAAATGAAAACTCTATAACAACGATCATGTAACAGTGTTAGTGCAAGTGATTAGATTATTGTAGTATTGTTACTATATTACCTTCATCAGATGCATCTTCATCATCCTCGCCACTCCCCTCTTTGTCGTCTTCATTTTCTTCTTCTTTATCATCCTCCTCCTCTTCATCTCCGTCATCCTCTTGACCTTTGCCAGATTCATCCTCCTCATCCGCATCATCGTCTTCATCCGCATCATCCTTTTCCTCCGCATCATCCTCTTCATCCGCATCACAAGTAAGTAATTGAATATTATATTACTAACTATTAATATATATAAAATATTACAAAGAATAATGTTGTTATTGTAAAAGTATAACTAAAAGTAATAAAAGAATAACACTGTTACTCGATCTATTACCTTCACAGATTGGCTTTCAAAGCATCCTTTACATCCTCCTCTTTGTCCTCTTGGTCTTCTTCCTCTTCATCCTCCTTTTCCTTTTCATCCTCTTCATCGTCTTCCTCCTCATCGGCACTTTCTTCATCGTTATCTATGTCCGTGCCACCCTCTTGAAGACTCTTGTTTTTAAGACGACTCTCAACATCGCCGCCATCGTCATCCCCGTCCTCATCATCATCCTCTGCATCATCAGTCCCGTCATCATCATTGCCATCATCAGTCCCGTCATCATCGTTGCCATCATCAGTCCCGTCCTCATCGTCACTTTCCACTCCGTCCTCCATCTCATCTTGCTCGTCCTCGTCATGAACCTCTTCATCATCTTCTTCATGATGTTGCTCACTTAAATCGCTTCAATACTTCCTTTACTAGGGATTCGACTTAACTGTCCTAGGACTTTTCTCTCGTTGGAAATGGTTCCAACTTCCTACCGACTTTGGACCTTGTATATACCGGGAAGTCATTCGCCCTCCTCTTCAACGATTGACCTTTTCGCACAACATCTTCGGCATATTTAAGGTATTCAGGTTTTAGTGGTGATTTCTGTTTCTGCTTTGATTCGAAAACCTTCAGTCGCTGAGCAAATCTCTCGTGAACAAGGTTGGAATCCCTCCTATACATCAGCAACATCAGCTCGGTCTCCTAAGTCAATAAACCAAAAAGAAAGAAATGAATTAGATACCAGATTTGGGAGTTGTAACAATTGCAGACAATTAAATTTATAAAAACAACTCACATCAACAGCTTTTTCCTTCAACTCGGCATCTGTTTCAATGCCAGGAAGCTTCTCCATCAAGATGTACTCCCTTCCCTCATTACTCTTAAGAAAAACTGGCTCGTCATCCTCACCTTCATCGATTCTCGCCATCCATCATATTTACAGAAACATATTAGTAATTAGTAATTAATATTAATAATTAACAATATAGTAAGGTAACAGTAATATTATTACAGTAAAGCCATTACAGTAACGATATCACAGTGACCATATTACAGTGACGATATTACACTGACAGTGCCACATTACCTTCAGCTGGGGATCCCTTGCCAAGGCAAATAGGATAGACAGTTTCTGACATCTCATTAGTTCCTAGACAGCCAATCTTTCCTTCGTCTTTGACTCTTTTTGAAAGATTTTCATCTGTCCAATGCTGTATCAGAGGTAAGTCAGTTGGTTGTACCTCGCCATGGAACTCAAACCGGTGAATGTAGGCCAACAGCAGCACCACAATACACCCACAAAGACACTTAACCGTTCCTGTCTTCAACCCCTTGACGCCCTCTACTACCTTCTCATAGACATACTTTGACCAATTAAAACCTTTTATTTTTTCAACATCGTCCACAGCCTTCAACAGTCTGAAATCAACAGAATAATTTGGAGTCGGCGCTAAAAAAGTGGAGAGCGCATAAAGAACGAACATCTGCTTGAACTCATCACCGCAGGCACCCTTGTTATTCTTAAACCAACTAGTCACCAAATCTAGCTTGATGTTCGTCTTTGTAGAGATGTTGAACTTCCTTCTCCATTTGTTTTTTAACTCGGTGTCCTCAAGATGGGATCGCGACCATCGCGGTCAGCACCACATTATTACCCTTCACCGGCAGTAAAAATAGGTCATGAACATCATACCGTGACAAAGACAAACTCCTCTGTTTCAGTTACATGAACCTTCAAACTGTCGCAATCAAAAGCCTCAACAAGCAAGTCTGTTAGCCCGGAAGGGACTACTGATATATTCATCTTCAATAGTCCTCCAAAACCAATTTCTTTAATGGCTTTCTTTTGCTTTACGGTAAACTTGCTCATAACATCAACCAACGACTGGGCCCTGCACTTAGTTGGGTATTTATCCGGCCTGTATTAAGGAAGTGTAAATTAGCACCACTACTTAAACAGTGTGACACTATTTTATGCCAACAAACCAGCAGTAAGAAAGCAACAAAACAAGGATACAAAGAAAGTCATTATCGTAACATCGAAACTTTAAACAACTCAACACGACGAACAAATAAATCAGTAGAAAGGAGAACGGTAACACACATTAATTGCTCATTTATTACAAATTATTAACCCTAATTTTGAATCGAAAAACTAGAACGCAGAAAATCAATTACTCACTTCGAGCAAAACAGTTAGGATAAATTTATTACGAATCAGTATAATCGACACAAACAACAACAATAACAACAAGAACAGCAACAACCTAATTTTTTAATGGAAAATTAATTTCCTTCTAAGATCAATTAACAAACAAGTATAATCGACAATGTTACAAAGACATCTCACATTAAAGTAGCACTTAAACAAAGATAAAAATGTTACAAAGATAGGTGTTATTCGTAACAATGAAATCGAACGAAACTTTAAACATACAAGTTTTGGCAACTAGAAAGACACATACTTTTTTAAGACCTCTTCTTTTTCAGCCTTCACCACCGTCTTGGTTGGTCTCTTCTCTGTTTTAGCCCTCTTCGACATTTTGAGCCGACGCTCGAGTCATCCGAAACCTCATAATCTCTATCACTTTCATCTTCAGATGACATGGGCTTATCTCTAGGTCTCTTTTTTGTTACTCGATCTTTGGTTTCTTTGTTTTCGCCACCTTTTTTTGGTAATCGCGTTTGTCGGTTTCTTTTTACGACACCTTCACGCTCTCTTTCTTGCTTACTAGCTTTTCTGCTATTGGCTCTTTTGCCGCTGAAACTTTTTTTTTGGTACAACCTTCTCCGCCATCTTTTGTTTGGGCACCTTCTTTGCCACCTCTTCTCGTCACCAACCAACTGCAGATTTGGCCGTTCTTTCGTTTTGGGTCCGACCCTTTGTTACTGAGAATTTTTTTGGGCACCTCTTCTTTTGTCTCCTTTGCAACCGATTTTGATTGCTTAGTCGCGCGCTTTGACGTTGGCACGATTCTTTTCGCCTTTTGAGGAGGTGCACTTGCTTGCTTCTCAATGGGCACCGATTGCTCCTTCAACAACACTGGAACATCATGCGACGGCTTTTTTCACGCCTTCTTCCTGGTCACATTGGTTTCTTTTTTACTTTGTTGGATCGGAACATTCGCAACCCGCTCCTTTGGTACCGCTCTTTGGTGGCTTAAGGACCTTTTCGTAGGCACCTTACTTTCCTTCACGGCACCTTTTTTGAAGGAGCGGTGTTGCCTCGGCGTAGACTCTCTGTAGGCACCTTCGTCGCCTTTTCACCGTAGGATTTGAAAGCTTTTCGGTCCGCATCTTCTTAGTCGGCTTTGGCAAGTTCTCTGTCGGCACCTTTTTGCTCTGTGGCTTCTCTGATGCGGCCACTTTAGCCTTTTTAGTGGTAGCCGATTTCTCGGTACCTCTTCTTTCCGACATTGTTATTTTCAAAAATTAAAATCGAAGTTTACAATAACAATATAAAAGACAACAATTAAATTGAAAAGGAATGATGGTAGTCAAGTCGTTGAAGAAATGACAAATGGAATACGAATAATGGCGGTCGAATAATTTTTTAAAGATCAATTGATTCTTTTTCAGTAACAATGAGACAATATATCATAAACCCTAATAGTAGTGACTTGCGGTCGAGCAAAGATTTGTAGACACATACTCAGATGCATGAGATGCTTCGACTTCCTTCGTCTGGCCGTTGGTTTTGATGGCTTCGTGTTGGCACCTTTATGCTAGGTGTCTTCTCCGATGTTGCTACTTTTGCCTTCTTCTTCGCATGGTGATTTCTCGGGCACCTCCGCTTTCGACATTGTTTTTCCAAAAATCAAAATCGAATAAGATTAAAAGTAAATCAATTACAACTACTACATCGATAGGTAATGATGTCGCTCTTTAAAAGGATAGGGGTAGTATACGTTTATTCTTGTATCGTTGTTACAAAGAATAACATTGTTAATGTATATATGTTGAGAAATATTATAAACTTCAGGAAAAGGGACATTTCATGCAAATCACTAACAACTCAACACAACGAAGAGTTATAGGGACATACTGATCCGCATGAGATGTTTCAACGTTTTTCGTTCTTTGGCATTTTGGAAGGCTTCGTGTCGGGCCGCTTTTTTGCTCGCTGTCTTTTCCGAAGCTTCCACTTTAGCCTTCTTACTGACAGCAGATTTCTCAGTTACTACGTCTGCTTTCCTGACATTGTTTATCAAAAAACCAAAACAGAATAACATTAAAACTAAAACAATTACAGCTATTAAACTGAAGCAGAATGATGGTGGACGAGTCTGACAAAGAATGTGGAATGGAACAAGAATGATAGTATCCTCATAGAATGAGACAGTGTTACAGTATTGTCAAACAATTGTTTTGTTATAAAATTACAGTAACACTGTTACAGAAGCAATTGCTGCCCTTCAAAAGGATAGGGGATACACTTTTACTCTGATAGTGTAACAGTAACATTGTCAATGTAGATCTGTTGAGAAATATTATTAATTTCAGGAAAAGGGACATTTCATGCAAATCAGCTCGGCACGACGAAGAGTTATAGGGACATACTGATCAGCATGAGATGCTTCGACGTTTTTCTGTGCTGACGGTTTGGAAGGCTTCTGTGTCGGCGCTTTTTGCTGTTGTCTTTTCCGATGCTTCCACTTTAGCCTTCTTACCGACGTCAGATTTTTCAGGTACTACTCTCGCTTTCCGAGATTGTTTATCAAAAAACCAAAACAGAATAACATTAAAACTAAAACAATTACAGCTATTACACTGAAGAGGAATGATGGTGGACGAGTCTTAGAAAGAATGTGGAATGGAATAAGAATGATAGTATCCTCATGAGAATGAGACAAGTGTTACAAAGTATTGTCAAACAATTGTTTTAATATAAAACTACAAAGAACATCGTTTCTGCACGCAATTGCTACTCTTTAAAACGATAGGGGATACACTTTTACTATGACAGTTTTACAATAATATTGTTATCAGTAGATTTGTTCGAAATTTTATTAACTTCAGGAAAATGAAAATTCCCGCAAATCACAAATAACTCAACACGACGAACAAATAATTCAATCGAAAGCGTAACGGTAATACACATTAATTGCTCATTTATTACAAATTATTAACCCTAATTTTGAAGCGAAAAACTAGAACGCAGAAAATCGATTTACTCTCTTCGAGCAAAACAAAGCAAGATTAACAACAAGAATCGTAATAACCTAATTTTTTTTTGAAAACTCAATTTCTTTCTTTCGATCAATTAATAAACGTTTCAAATCACTATAATCGAGACTAACAACAACAACAATAACAACAACAACAACAGTAATAACCTAATTTTTTACTGAAAACTCAATTTCTTTCTTCGAGCAATTAATAAACGCTTCAAATCACTATAATCAAGACTAACAACAACAAGAATAACAACAACAACAATAATAACTTAATTTTTCGCGGAAAAATCAATTTCCTGCTTTGAGCAAAATAAGAACCCTAAGTCGGTGTTTATTTGAAGAAAAAATAGTATAATCAACACTAAAAACAACAACAATAACAACAATAATAGCAACAGCAACAACATGAAGTGGCGAAATAAGTTTAAAAACAATATAATGAAATAGAGCGATTTTATACCTCTTCGTCATCTTGAAACGATTGTTACGAGTAAATATAATAATGATCTTCACTTGATTAATGCGATTTTGCTTGATGTAATAAAATTTTCGGAAAAAATTTATGGTTTAGTGAATTAACTGCCAAAGAAAAAGAACGTGAAGCGGTTTGTACAGAGAGATACAAAGCGTTTAGAGAGAGAAAAGAAAGTGAATTTATGATGAATAATGAATGTGTCGTTCTTTATATATCAGCGCGCCTAGTTTTTTTTTTTTTTTTTTTTTTTTTTAAATAAGCACACGTGTCATAATCAGGACGGTTGGATCAATAAGATCCAATGGTTCTTATTGATATGCTAGACTCATCTAAGATGCTAGACTCATGGGATGCTCACTCTATATATATATATATATATATATATATATATATATATATATATATATATATATAGGAATGGGATCGTGTAAGTATGGCTCATATATTTGAAGATTGAGGATTAATACCATCCGTTAGATCTAAGAGATCAACGACTTAGATCATTCGCGGATTAGTAAGGGTATTTGCGTCATTTTACAGCTTATGATATATACTATCATAACCAGTAATTCCTTCATTCTAGTTCATTCACTTTCTTTCTCTACTCTCTTTCTCTACTCTCTCTCTCTCTCTCTCTCTCTCTCTCTCTCTCCTTCTACAACGCTCTTCTTAGTTCATGACCTAACTTGCTACGTCAATTGTTTTCTTCTTAATCAAGCTATAAAATTTGATTTCATCACTTATAGCACTTGAAATGTCAGGTATTGTTATCATCTTTTATTATTTAATTGATGTATTGTTCTCATTTCTTTTCCTTTTTAATCGATAATTATCCTAAAATCACTACCGCACTGGAGATTCAACTTCGATTTTCAGTTACTCAATTTGAGTTTTGCAGTGATAGAGTTTCGTTGATTCGATATTTTAAATATTCATCTTTATGTATAGATTGATTATTCATTCAACTAATTAGATTGGAAAAATTAGGGTTTTGTCGATTAATTTATTCGGCTACTTGTGCTATATTTAATCAATTGATACTATCGGTTGTTTTGAGTGAATAACACGAATACTGTAATTCTTTGTTATACATGTATTTCATTTTTCTGTTTGATTATTTCATGTGTGATTCGAGATTGAAGTTTGATTTTTGAATCAGTATCCTAAGAATAAAGATGGTTGTTAATAGGTATATTACTCAAATCTCTTGTTGATTTCTTTTATTGATTTTTTAGTTCAAAACTAGGTAAGACCATGTTTAAGTTGATTGTTGTGTTGTGCAGCATATCTGGTCTGATGTGTTTTGGTTGGTTTGTTGTTCCATATTCTTGGTCTACTGATTAGTGTTTGACAAATGCGACTTCGATGGTGTGCAGCAAAACCTGTTTGACATTTGTGATATCATTCTTGTGTTGTTTAAGAATTTAGCATCTCAAATCCCTATAGTTGGTCTTATCTCTGAGTATAATAATGCCTTCTTGTTAGAAAAATAACTACAAGTCAGTCAGATTTCCGCTTAGCATTATGGTTACATTGCGGAGGCTAGTTCAGGACTCATGTATACCTTACTACAACTTCATGTCTAGTAAAGTGAGATGGTATAAGGTTGTATCGCTATACTGACTAGCTTATTTGTAAGCTAAAGGTATATCGTTCTAATTTTTAATTGGTCTACTATTTCTTATTTTGAAAATTCGCAGGTTGATCAAACAAGAGAGGCACAGTAATACGAACATGCTTACTTCAAATATCATCTTTATCAACAAAACTATTTTTGACAGGTTTTAATTTTCTACTTACATACACATTAGTGTTGTCTCGGATTTTGATAATTGGAACATTTTTCTTTTGGTTAAAAAAAAGAAGACTATTCTATGAACTCTATTTTTAATGTCCTAATTTTTTAATTTTCTGAACTTGTTATTGCAGATTAAAGTTAGCAAGACAACATCAAAATCACAGTTGAAGCTTACTTATCTAGACTATAATGCAGCCAGACACAATGATACAAGCGTACTAGATATTGTTTCTCATATAACAAAAGTGGATAGGGATTTAAAAATCCTTTTTACTTCAATATTGTTTTGTATATAGTGTGATATTGTTTTACATACAGTGCGATATTGTTCCTAATGACTTGTGGTATTTTATTTACCTGGTTGTGATATTGTTTCACAGTAGCACAAAATTGGAGACTCCTTTCAAAATACTTTTAACCGTGATATTGTTTAGTATACAGAGTGATATTGTTTATAAGTACATGTGATATTGTATAACAATATCACACAAGGGGTATTGTCTACAATTAAGCGTGATGTGATGATATTGTTTTGTATATAGTGTGATATTGTTTTACACACAGTGTGATATTATTTCTAATGATTTGTGGTATTTTATATACCTGGTTATTATTTTGGTTCTTAGTAGCACAAAATTGGAGACTCCTTTTAAAATACTTTTAACCTTGATATTGTTTTGTATACAAAGTGATATTATTTATAAGCACATGTGATATTGTATAACAATATCACACAAGGAGTATTGTCTATAATTAATAAGCGTGATGTGATGATATTATTTCTGAAGAATGGTGATATTGTTTCAAATGAAGTGTGAGATTGTTTACAATCACGTGTGATATTGTAAAATACAAAAGGCAAATCTTGTTAACACTATATTATTGATTCTAAAATTTTATGATATTGTTAACCAAAAATGGAGAAAGAATACAAAATTGTTGCCATTTAGAATTACATCTAAGCATAAAAGAATTTGTATATGTGCGTATAATAAGTAAAAAAAGACAAAATTGCTAAGTTGATGATGTAATAGACTTTTTCAGCATGCACACAAGCTCTTAATCAACATCCGCAAGTGAATAAATCTGCAAAAAAAAAAAAAGAAAACAAAGAACAAAAACATAATGTCAGTAGTAAGTTTAACACATTAATAACAAAACTGTGATATTGTTTCTAAGAACTTTTGTTATTTTATTTTAATGGTTCTGATATTGTTTCATAGTATCACAAAATTGGAGTGTCATTTAAAGCACTTGTGAAATAGTGCTATTATTTTGTATAAGGTGTGATTTTTGACAAAATCTGAGCGTGGCACGTTAAATGGCACACTGAATGGCGGCATAGCCCGTCACATTTTCACCCCTATTTAGTGCATAAAACATACCTCCCGTGAATGACAAATACGAGGAACCTGCCGGATCAGATATGTTCATATTCTCTTTGGGTTATCCTGTATCTCCAACATACTCCGAATTGGCCTAGAAAAGCATGATTAGGTTGCACTCCGTTTTCTACAATACTCGTCACATATTCCTGTAATAGTAACACTTCAGTTCCACATTGCAGTTAGAAGCAAACAATAAGCAGAGAAGGGAACCCGTAAGGCCCTCACGGTTAGATCAATCGGATAACCAGCCATTTCTAAGTTCTAATTATATTAGAATGACACAAAAATAAAACTGATTACAAACACTGAATATAATAGATAACAAAGGTATGTGGATTTCAGAGTTCTTACCTGATACAAAATTGATCGTCTAGTTCTCTGCTCAACACGCCATGTTGCCATAACATTTTAATGAAATGTCGTCCAATCAAAATACATTGCAGCATAATCAGAGAAAAGATAGTTGGTAACCTGACTGAAGTGTGTATCCAAGTCCACACCAGTCCTTTCTTCGCGGGACTTGGCCAAGAAGATGCGCACCAAGGCAGAGACAGTTAATGGACATGCCTGAAATCGAAATTAACAACGTCATACATAGAAGCTCGAAAGTAACAACGTTACTGGCACACTCCATTCCGTTGTAAGGGATAATCATACCTTATGGAACATATCATATCCGCCTCAACCTGTGTTAATTTAAGTCCAGTGATAAGACTCTATCGGGTTCTAATGCTGATAACAACTACAGTAGGAGCTAAAGGGTAAGGTCGTTGAACTACATGCTAATACAAATGGCCTTGAGACAACCCAAACATTCTGAACAATTGGAATGCAACATTGTACAGTAACCTTCAGTTTACAAAACTGAGTTCAAGGCTTTATAAGTAGTTATAATCATTCAAATCCTGATTGTTATGTCATTGGAAAGTTTGAAGTGTCATCTAAGTCTGGAACTTGGATACATGTGCATAGCTGCTCTATAATTGTAAATATGGACATTATAAGTAGACTGCGCAGAACGATTTCTCTACAGGTCAGTCAACAAAGAAATGAGTATATCTCATAACCTAGAAGCTTATATTGTGTGACTCAAAATGGAAATGAAAGCTAACTCAATTAGCTTTCATTTACGAAAATAAACTATAACGATGTCAATAACAACGAAAACACAGAAGCACAATCAAGAATCATCACTAGATTTATTGATGAAGTTCTAACGACTGATAGGATTCATAACAACAGTTGGACCCGCAGTTCTCAGCCATGCCTTGTCCGATTCAGGCCACAATTCCTTATTCGACACCGTCGACGGCGTCATTCCTATGCACAATTTCATATCAGATCATCCACATACATTTCCATTTAATCGTCAAAACAATTGCATAAAATTAGGGTTTACCTCCGAAAATCTTCCGATCAGACATTAGATTATCGTAGACATAAGCAATTACAAAAGATCCGGGGAGTGCTTCGACGATAATATACTTCGTCGCCATTGTTGTAAGATTCGCATTGAAAATTGTGTCGAAAAATCGCAAAATTGAAGGTAAATAGGAAAAATGAGGATGTAAATAAACGATTCGATTAACAATTTGAGAGTGATGAAGCTTGAAATTAATTAAATTTCTGGATGATACAAATAATAATTCTTCGACATTTTTATTTAATCCTATTAAATTCATCTAATTCAACATATACATACAATAATTTCGAACAAAATCAACAAGTATAATCAAATTAATAATACATAAGTTGAAATAAAATCTCATAAATTAAAGAAAACGAGTAACGAATGTATCTCAACGATTTTTGAGAGAATTCTAGTGAGATTATTGAATCTAGTGAACGAATAAATGTAGAATATTGAAACGCACTTGAAATCGTCTTTGAATTTTTAGGTTTTTGCGAATTTTTAGCGAGATTTTAGAGAGGATTTGTGATTTTTTTGTTTGAAATGTTTGAACTGATTTTGGTTAATTTTTTAGAGAGAGAAACTGATCTGATTTTGAGGTTTTATGGGGTTTTGTTTGTCAATTTTCCTCGCGATATTGTTTTGTTTATGGTGTGATATTTCATTCGTTACTCAATCCTCAAATATTTAGTAGTTCTCACCGGATCCCGACTATATATATATATATATATATATATATATATATATATATATATATATATCAAGTACAAAAGATAGAAGAAAATATAAGAGAAGACGGAAATTGCTACCGAGGGAGTAAATTATACCCGGTCGGGTGAACGCAAAAGCTGGCCTAAAAACGTCAAAAACACCAAACGGGCGAGACGTACCCGGCTAGGGCTGAGAATCGGTCCAAGACCGGACCAAACCGGACCAGAACGAAGACCGAAAATAAAAATTTAGTGGACCGAAAACTGGACCTAAAACTTTCGGTCTTGGACCGGACCAAGCCCGAAATATTTGATCCAGTTTAGTCTTGGACCGAAATGGACCTAAAATTAGTTTTTTCACTAATTTCGTATACGATAATTACGTTTTAATTCCGCTAAATAAAATGCATTTCAATTATTATTATATGACTCTTTTTATGAAAATCATTGACAATACTAATTTATAATGTCTTTTTAAGATAAAATATTAATTTGATTCATAATATTTTAATGTTGTGTCATTAAAAACATGAAATTTGGTCCATTCGGTCAGGACCTAAATTAACCGGTCTTGGACCGGACCGGACCGAAGACCAAACCCTAAAAAACTGAGGACCGAGCACCGACCCAAAATAATTCGGTTCGGGTTTGGTCCAGATCAAATGGCCGGTCCGGTCCATTTTTCCGGTTCGGACCTAAATTTGGTCACCCATATCCGGGTAAAGTTGTACCCGGTCGGGTGAAGTTTACTCCCTCGGCTGCAATTGCTCCTTGTTGATTCCTTCCTTATGCTAAGTCCGATCCAATTCCGTCCCGCTAGAGTTCCCGAGCAAGGTACCTACAAAAAGGTAAACAAAAGCAAGTAACATAGCTCGAAAACACCATTTATGCAAAGCATGGCGGCAAAGAAACGGATTAGGCTAAAACGAGTTAAAGTGACATAATAAGCTAGCTAAGAGGCGACAAAAGAGGTCCTAAATATTGAAATATGAGGAGTAAAATGGTGTTATCAGCTTCACCGTTTCGTCTCGTGCTGCTCGACTGTCGGACTCTCTCGTCTGCTCCTCTCATTCGTTTTCAGTTTTCCAGTGCTCCGATCGTTTCTAGACACTCATTCTAATGGCCCTGCCTCGTGCGTCTCAGGTTGGTGCCGGATTGGTGTTCCCCTTTCCCATCACCCTTTTCCCCACCTTTCCGGTAAGTCTCACCCTCTTGTGTGTGGTTTTGGAGTCTTAGTCCCTTATATGGTTGTGCTTAGGGATGGCAACGGGTCGGGTATGGTTCAGGTCCAGTAAAACCCGACCCGTTCCGTATACCTTGGACCTGGACCTGACTCAGACTCTATAGAGTCTTAAATTATCAGATCCATACCCATGCCCAATGGGTCCGGGTCCTGGACGGCTCTACCCGTGGGTCAATAGTAGACGATGCCTTTTTGTAATTCGAAACGTGTACCCGTACAATATACTACCAAGGGCTCCTTTTCTTTGGAAATCAAATACAAATAGTGAGATTTCAAGATCAAAGTAAAAAAATACATAATTAACTTCATAAAGATCAGATCTTTTACATATACTTCTCTTATTAATCAACTTCTTCTTTCATTTATCATCATCAATTGATTCAATATGAATTATTGTTCCTTGCTCTACTCTGATATCTCTAATAGTAAGATAAAAAAGAACAAATGGGCAAATAAGGAAGGAGAGATATAGCGATACAAAAAGAGGAATTTGAGGATCTGAGAATTGAGGAAGATGAAGTAACAACACCGAAAAACGAGAGAAAATGTGAGAGGAGATGATGAGTATCTGTATGACAAAAACTAAATCCTTGTTGATAGATCCGAAAACTTTTTAGATGTGGGTTTGGAGAATTGGAGGTGAATTAATGGAGGTGAGTTTAGGGTTATAGTTTAGAACCATCAAAGGAAATAATTGGGAATGAGAGGAAGTATGGAACCACTGTCTTTTGTTAGGTGAAAAGTTTTTTTTTTTAATTATATGGGTCTAGGGTTGGGTCCGGGTCCCGTAAATCAGACCCATACCCGGACCCGGAATATTTATCTAAGACCCATACCTGACCCGTACCCGACCGGGTCTAAAAAATTAAGACCCAGACCCAACCCATTAGGGTCCGACCCTTCGGATCTAGGTCGGCTCCCCGACCCACTGCCATCCCTAGGCATGTGCTTAGAGGTGACACGGTGTTCCCTTTTCCCTCGCCCTCTCCCTTCATCGGTCAGTTTCTTTGGATGGTATGCCTGGGTCTGGGTCTGTGTTCGGGTTTGTTGGTCTGTGTTGGTCATGGTATGTAGTCTGTGTTGAGTCTGTCTCGCGTCACATTCTTCGGAGTTGTTGGACTTATTGGCTGTGCTGTTGGTCGCGTTATTGGTGTTAGGTGGGCCTTGTGTTTAGGTTGCTTTCTGAGAGTGGTGGCGGACTCGGGTGCGGGCGTCTTCTTGGTCATTGAGTTTGGATCTCTTGGTGTTGGTATTTTACATAGGTGTTGATTCGGTTGGGTTGGGATTGTCTGGGTTGGATGGTGGTGTTGGTAGGTTTGGTTGTGATGGTCTCTGTTTTTCATCGTAATGATGGCTGGTATTTATACGCATATTGCCCTGTTTATTCTAACAATTACCTCATATTGGATAAGGGTGTCCTGTCCCTTATTAATCGAGGTGGTTGTTCGGCTGAGGGTGTCCTGTCCCTTAGCTCTTGGGGTGGTAGTTTGTCAGATTACTAGGGTTATTAATGACAATTGTAACATTACATGCGGCTTGTGTTGTGTTCGTCTCTCTCCGAACTTTTGAGATGGTTTTGGTTAGGGGACTGTGTAGGTTAGTTACTATTTCACTGGCTATACGCTTACTCGCTTGCCTAGGCTATGAGTTTCTTATCCCTAGGGTTTGTTGTCCATAGTGTAGGATTATTCTTTCCTCTTGAGGCAGATCTTGGTCTGCATTCCGCTTTTTCCTTCTACGTCATAGTGGCGTAAGTGCACTTTGCGCATTCTTGATGGTTCAAGGGTCTCGTTGGTCTATAGATGCTATTTATGACAGCCAATGGGATGAATCTCCGAGACACTTTTTTGTGTCTTGTTGCATGTATTGTAACACCCCCACATACCAAGGTGCCTTACCGAGGACCATCCTAGCATGCGAAGCTGTTACCATCTCGGTTACCCGAGGTTAGTATATCAAAAGTAACCATTCCGAAACATTTATTAAAGTATAAAGTTTAAACGATTACATCGTCTCGAAGAAATATCAAAATGAAAGTGTATATAAAATCTCAATACAACTGACAACCAAAACATCTACTCGTAACAGCGGAAGCTAGACTCGAAGTGATGACATCCCATCTCGTCCCCGTAGCTAAAGACAACCATCACCTGTCATAATCTGATCACCATCCCCGAATGGATCACCACAGTTTTACAAAACAACAACGGGGTCAGTTCACTGTATAATCAAAATAAGCAAATACAATAATAGCAATAACAATAACTCCACAATCATTCTTCATTTCCAATCATGTCTCATAACTGGTAGTCCTGCCAGATTACTGTCGCGCGCAACAGATAATTCACGCCGCCGGTGGGGGACCGCAGCCTTGCCCACCTAAGTCCCGCTCATCGCAACGAGCAACAACCCATGCTCCTTAATGTGCACAACCCTCTTGTAGCGGGTTCCACAAGGGGCGAATCAAGGGCGTGAAGCCACTCCCGCAAGTGACTCCACTTAGTTGAGGACGTGCCTCACCAACATAGTTAATCCACCACAACTCCAAAAATCAAGAATACAAATCAACAACAATACTTATCATGCCAATTAAATCACAATTATCACATCTTAAATTAATTATGCAATCAACTGAGTAGGGAAACCCTACCTTTTCGCAATCCAAGCACACACAAGCAATCAATAGCAATTCTCTATGACACCTTCACCTACACACAATAATCACATACCATCACTATAAACCATTCCCCCAAATTAACCAAAATCAATAATTAGGGCAAAACCCTAAAAGACAACCTATTAACTGATTACAATGCACTAGAAACTTACCAACGAAATCGGGGCCAAAAGACGGAAGTGTAGACTTGCGATCGATCAATTAGCCTTGAGAGTGATTAGGGTGATTAGAGGAGTGAAGAACGTAGTTTAGATTTTGATATAATGAATAGTAACTGTTAAACGAAGTTTATATATAATCTCTAATCACCTTAACCAAACCGCGGAAATTAACTCCGTCAGACTGGATACTCGGTCGAGTACGTGGAGTACTCGGTCGAGTACCCCTTACTCGGCCGAGTATTACCCTACTCGGCCGAGTGTTCCTGGACGGTAGCCTGACCAGAAAACACATAACGCTCTACTCGGCCGAGTTAGCCCTATTTGGCCGAGTAACAAGACTCAGAAAACTGTGGTATTACATGTATTTCTCCGAAGCTATGTCTGTAAAGATGAGTAAGGATATGTTTGATCAGTTGGCAGCTATAACCATCCCTTCTAGAATGAGGTGGATGTTGAAGAAGATCTCTCTGTGCAGCCTTACGCCATCAACACAATGATGTTAGCTGATGTAGCTACTTGGTTATCTTAGTTTATGTTTTTATTACTAAAATAAGTGTATTTGACCAAATGAGTCAAATGTCATTTATATAAAACTTTTTTTACGATTGCCAAAAAAAGAAAAAAAAAATTGTTTAAGGATAATAGTCAGTTTGTAATAAAACATTTGGGTAGGGGTAGAGTTAGGCCAGGTCAGTCTGGGTTTGCAAGAGTAAGGTTGGATCATTTTAGATTAGTCATTTTTATGGTTAGTTATTTTCAAGTTGTTTAGGGATAATGGTCATTTTGTAATAATAAACATTTGGGTCGGGTCATATAAAACCTGGTTAATTCGAGTTTGAGTGTCGGGTCAGGTACGATTGTACGAGTGAGGTTATTCGGGGTCAAGACTATTTTGTGAGGTTTACTTCAAAATACTCCATAATTTTGTCATAATTATTAAAAACTAATTTAATCTCACACATTTTAAAACAGCCCCGAGTAGTATGCTGGTTTAAGACTAGTTTATGAGGGTTTAAGACTAGTTTTAATAATATTACTTGACCATAAATCTCGCACCTTGCATATATGCACTTGCAAGTTAAAATTTACAATAAATAGAAAATGATTAGAAAATGATAAATATTGAAAGGGACAAAGATAGTACTCCCTCCTAGTCGTTCATTTCTTCCCCTTCTATTTTGTACAATAAATAAGGAAATGATTTTAAACCACTCAAAACACTTTACCCCACTTGTAAATGAATTTGGACCACATAAAACCTTCTAAAAAAAAAGAAAGAGAGAAGAAAATCCGACTACTATGAAAAAGGAAAGAGGGAAGAAATGATCGATTAGGAGGGAATATAATTTATGTGTTGGTTTGTTCAAATGTATTCTTACTTTATTGTTAAATTTTTTGATGTAATATGGCTGAGAGAACCTTTTTTTTTAGTTAAAGAAACGGCTGAGAGAATCCTTAGTTGCTCCCCACTGTTTGTAGCATTCATTTTAAAAATGAATAAGTTGCAGGTCGATGTCATATGGGGTTTGAAACGAGTGAATTAGCTTGCGTTGATTTGTTCAGATTTACCCTTTTTTATTTAGCTTATTCTCATTTCTCTTGAGCTAGTTAGCGCTATAGAGAATTGTATGATACTTGGTTAGAGAGTAGATGAGTTGTAGAAATACAAAATAGCGCTTGTCCAACGGTTAGTCGTTGTCCATGACTTTATCATGGGTTGGCGAGCCAGACCAGTAGGCTATGGGCGAGTTTAGTCAGGAAGCAGGTCGAAGAACGAGCTAGACTTACACAACCTGGGTTCGACCCTATTCTCTGACAGCCGGGTTGGGTCCGTCACGAGTTTTGGCTGGCGGGTTAAAATTGACCCGAGAGACTGGCCGGTTTGGCCAGGGCTAGCACTAGTAGACACCGGTTACTCAGCTAGTATGATTAAAAGATAACAATTTTAAAACAAGAAACGTTATACGATCTCATAAGTTGACTAACAAAACTAGGCTATATGCGTAAGACAGTAAATCTCATAGAAAACGACAGAAATAAACAGAGAGTAGTACTAGAACAACTTAAACAGTGTCTTACATCATACTCACCAAACACCATCTTGTTTCTCAAAGCAGTAGTAGTTCAGTGAGAGTACAGTAACCAGCTTTTTGACTAGACTCATTATTACACCACCTCCGTATCTTCACATTTCAAGTTCTTTTGTAATATCACTAGTATTTTTAGCGTGCTACTAATGTACTAAACGAATCTTTCTATTACTATTAAATCAAAGGAGCAGGTTCCATCTCTAATATAGGCAACATTTGTCATAGGATAATATATGTACTTGTGTTGTTGACCTGGTATTTCTCGAATGCGTCTTAACTTAAAACCTCTCACAATTCCATTCATTTTTACCTTATTTTGATTGGGTGTGAGAGATTGAGAGCCGTTTAAGTTAAGACGGTCTTAAATAAGAATTGGTGGATCTCTCTTAAAATAGGTATATCTATCTTAAATAAAACGGATTAAACCCTATGCTTGGGTAGTTAAACAAGTTTTTTTGTCAATCTCTAGACATTCTTTTGGTAATTGTATCATCCACGTTCTTTACAGTTTTCTCCTCTCGTAAATTAATAAAATAAATCATATATTACACATTTTCCTCATATAAACTCAAAACCATATGAATTTTCACAAATAACATGAAAGTCGCCCTCAAAAAAATAACATGAAAGTAAAATTATATAGAAAGTGCTCTCTCTCATTCACTGGACTCGAAACATTAATTGAATTTATGTAAATAGCATAAACTCATAAACTCATTTGTGTTTATTAAGATAATCTTTTTGTTAATTGCGAATTGCGATGTAAATACTCAAATACTCTCAATAACTAGAGACCTTGTGGAATTTATGTACATTTAACATTAATAACAAACCCAAACAATGAAAAAAAAAAAAAAAAAATCCATGTTTACCCTATTCTAGCTAGTACATACATTTGACATCACTTTTTACATGAATTTTAGCTCTTTTCTTTGTTATTACCAAACCAACCAAAACTCGAACAAGAGTACATGATGCAAAACCCTTCTATATTTAGAGGTCTGATTCTTGTTTTCTTATATTGTTTCTGTAATCCTGGCTTATCTTGGACCAGAGAGTTCCATTGCAAAGGAATCCAATGAATGTTCATCATCGTCATCATCGAAACTAGCCCCTAACATGCTATTACCGCGATGATGATTACCATGTGGGTCCATTGGCGCGCTCCCTACTCTTGCGATTCCTTTGTTGTTGTATGCACCCGAGAAGTTTATGCTTAAGTTGTCTGCCCGGCCATGAGCAGCTGCCCATTTCTCGGCAAGCCCGTCACCCTCGAGCATTCTGACCACCTCGGACATCTTAGGCCGGTGGGCGGGCAAGTATTGGGTGCAAAGCAAAGCAACTTGAAGCATCTCTCCGACTTCAATCCTGTCATAGTTGGTCCCTAATTCTCTATCAACTAGCACCTCCACTTTCTTTTCTTGCTGAATTTTCTTCACCTAAAGGCAAAAGCATATATAATTCATTAAAGTTGTTCTTAAAAGAACTTTAAAAGTGAATTCCATAGTGCAAAAGAAAAAGAATTGTAAAAGAATGTCGTACTCGTGCACGAGTTTCTAGCAGCTTTACACCAAAGAAAATCTCCTCATGGAGCTAAGAAGATCCTATTCTAATCTTCTTTAATTAACAATTATCCTTCGTAAATCATATCTAATCTAAAAAACACAATCATTTGATTAATACCCTTTGGTGCTTCTTAGTTTAGATTAATCTTTTGGGAACATGGGGGATCCACATTATGTTATCTCCTACAAAAGAATGAATTATATGAAGGGACCCTCCTCATACCGTCTGTAACTTCTGCGATCACACGTAAGCTTAACACAGATTGATTGCTAGGATTTGTCACTCAGCATTATAATCGGGTCAAATAATTGTGCATCGCCATCATTCGTGGTGGTATTGATTATTCGCAATCAAATGTACAGGGTGTAGGCCTACTAGATTATTAGTGACTTAACGGCACGCAGAAAGCAAACATTAGTTCTTAAAAGCATATTAACATGAATGATTTGGGCACGGGATACGATAATGTGCAAAGTGAACATACCCAGTCAAGCATAGCGCCTTTCTGATTAGAATTCTTGCCAAACTCAAGAGCTCTCATCCCAGTAATGAGCTCTAACAGAAGAATGCCAAACCCAAAAACATCGGTCTTCTCCGAGGACTGGCCAGTTGAAAGGTACTCAGGAGCTATGTGTCCAACAGTTCCACGGACAGCAGTGGTAACATGGGTGTCGTCATGGTCGAGAAGCTTGGCAAGGCCAAAGTCACCAACTACAGCCTCCCAGCAATTGTCAAGTAAAACATTTGCGGCCTTGACATCACGGTGAATAATCTTAGGATCACATTGCTCATGTAGATAGAGAAGCCCTCTAGCTGCCCCCACGGCTATCCTCTTCCTAGTGTTCCAGTCCAATGGTGGTTTTCCTGCCATATGATATTAAGATAATTAAAACGAATCTCATTTGTCGATTCCTCGAGCATAGACAAGCTTAAATAGCCCATGCTCTAGCATGTCACAAAGGGTTAGTTTGTCTTTAACTCTAATATTGACAGAACATCAACATGATCGATTCTCAAACCGAATTATTCATGCTGAAGCAGAGTTCTTTACATTTGAACCCATTAGCGTTCTATGATATTGGTAGTTATGTAAATTAAAAATTACCGATACCATCAAATAGTAAGGAGAGTTCAGTAATCTACTTAGTTTGGGAAACATTGATTCAAGTAAAAAAGGACTCGGGTAACCTATTTCAACCTAGTTCGAAAACAAACATTCTTCCGATATGAGTTAAGGATTGGTCGACCAAAAACCAAACCCCGAACCATGAACGAGGATCTAAAACCTTTACAAAGTGGTCTTAATGCAATGTTCCCAATATTTAAGACCATGATATTATTACACACTATCATATTGATCCTTTTCTGGGGGAGCATATTGATCTAAAGGTTAGGTAGATTGTAAGTTCATAACTTGATATGTTTTGTACTATAAGTGTCACATCAATTAACAACCTACCTAGTACCTAATATGAGATCTCATCAACACAACATGCAAACAATTTGGGGATAAGGTAAAATGCAAGAATTGTTGATTAGCTACCAACCTTTCAATCTCGATGCCACACTCCCATTGGCCATGTATGGATAAACCAAAAGCCGTTCACTAGAAGTAGCACAGAAGCCAATCAACCGGAGCAAATTCCGGTGAACAGCAAGGCTGATCAACTCCAATTCAGTCTGAAATTGTAATTCTCCAGACGTTCCGCTTATATCTTTTAAGCGCTTTACTGCCACCATTGTACCATCGGACAACTTGCCTTTGTAAACATTACCAAACCCTCCGCTACCAAGTATATGCTTGGAGCTAAACCCATCAGTTGCATTGTAAAGTTCTTTGAAGGAGAAACCTCTTAGATTACCCAACTTTATTTGACCGATTTCCTGACAATCTGCTTACAAGTTCATAAATCCATTTTAAGAATCACGTAAAACTTTTATGAGACGTCTTACATAAGATGAACTCATTAACATAATGATTGTGATTCACTTACCATTAATTTTCTGCATAAATCGGCGGTGTCTCTTTTGTTTTCTCCAATAGATGATACCAAGCAAGAAAACGATGATAAACACAAAGCTAAACGTAACTCCAAGTGCTATTGCTAATTTCCTAGATTTCTTCTTCCCTGGAATGCCATATTGAAGCACTCTATCAAACTTAAACTCATATGATTTAAAGTTCAAAAGGCGCAAATAAAAAAGTAAATTTACCAGGGGATGGACTGAGTGAGAATGATTGAGGAACGGGAACGAGAGAACCGGAGCAACCACTAACATCCTTAGTTTCGCAAATTAAAGGGTTTCCAACAATACTATTTATCATCAAAAACAACAAGAAGGATAAATTCAATCATTAGGTAATGAACATAAACATCAATATTCATTAGTACAAGCACCAAAACAGTAAATAACAAAAACATTGATAGTTACATACTTGAAGGTTCTAGCTGGAAATTTGGGCACAGGTCCACTAAGATTGTTAAAAGACAAATCCCTACACAATATTCAAAGAAACATCAAATTTTAAAATAAGGGCAAAATCTTCAGTCAATTCCAAATACATTAACTATTGAAAATGAAGCTTCAACCTTAAATCAGACAAAAGAATACATACTGCATAAATAAACTATACAAAAAACAACAATTGATAAAGACTTAGAAAACTATATACTCACAGGAAAGTTAGCTGAGACAGATTGGCTAAAGATGCAGGAAAGGTACCACTCAAACTATTATTGTTCAGCCTCCTGTAGTAATTACCAAACAAACACAGACAAATTAGCGGTATCTCAATGGCTTCCGCAAATTACGACGTAAGGGGGACTGGACTGGATGTACGTAACCTTACCCTTGCGTTATTAACTTAATGAGATGATACTAATTTAAGATGAAAGTAGAATTAACTTACAAGTATTGAAGACTCTTTAAGTGTCCCAAAGTGTTAGGGACATTCTTAGAAAACCCATTATTAGAGAGGTCCAAAGTTTGCAACTTTGACAACAACCCAATTTCTGGTGGGATTTTCCCTGAAATATTGTTGTTCTGAAGCAACCTGCAAAAAGAAAGACAAATTAACACAATGATTAATTCAAATTATGTTGGTAATAATTGCATGAAAATATTGAAAAACAATAAATAAAATGTTTATATTTTTGATTTCTTACACTTGTCTAAGATTGGTGAGGTTTCCAATTGAACCAGATAATGTTCCTGACAAAGTTTGATCAGGCACTCCACTGCAATGCAACAAACAGTATTATTACTATGGAAAAAAAAAAAAAAAAAAAAAAACATTCATTTAACAAAGTAAGTAAATCGCTCCGTCTCAATCATTTGTTTGTCGTTAATTAAAATACGCTTCACAGTAAATATAAAAAGTAAATAAATGATTGAGACGGAAATAGTAGTATTATTAGGGAAGGTTTAAGAAAAATAAAGGGTTTAAGAGAGAATAATTACAGGCCAATGACAGAATTATCGGAAGAACAAGTGATCATAGCCCAACTACAAGCATCAACTGAGAATTCATCCCAACTGCTCAAAACTCCACGTGGATCATTCAATGAATTCTTTATATCTATCAAAGCTTCAACTGTTCAAGCAAAAATCAAAACAAAAAAGTTACAAAATTTCATGAAATTAAACAAAAATAAGAAATACCCAGAAAACCCAGTGCAGGAATGGTCAACAAAGTTCAAAATTTTAACCAAAAATAATAAGAAGTTTCTAAATTTGATAAAATTAACCAAAACTAAGAAATACCCAGAAAACCCAATGCAAAAATGTTTAAAAAGTTTGAATCTTTAACCAAAAATATTAAAAACAAAAAAAATACCAAATTTTCTCAAAATTTTACAAAACTAAGAACAAAATGGAGAGAAATGATACAATGTTTGATAAAGTTTTAATCTTTATACAATACCTTCAGGATTGCGAGGTTCATATGATTGAGTAACATGTAATAATAACATGAAAAATAAGATGAAAAACAGAGGAATTTTGAGTTTATTAGACATAATTATTATATGAGTAACTTTCTAAGTTAGTAGCATGAAGAAGATGAAGAAAATGAAGATGAATAAATTTAATGTTGTAATTTGTAAGGATTGTTTGAGGTGAGGAGTGACAGAAATTGAAACAAAGTAAGGTGGAAATAAAAAGCATAAGAACATAAAAAAGAAAAAAGTGGAAGAATCAAAGGTGTGTTGTGGGGTTTTTCTTTATAGTTTTTGAAATTCTTTTTGGTATTCTTTGATGTATTTTTTTGGGTTCTCTTTATCGGTGCGTGAGTCTTTCTCTTTAGCGTGGGTCTTTTCTCACTTTTTTGTTTTTTTCAGTCTAATCTTTCTTTTTACTGTATGCAGTGGAATGCCAAAAAAAATAAAGGGAAAAGTTGGGTAAAAAAACAAAGTTAATCAAGTTTTGTGACGTTTGAACAAAAAATGTTCACCTAACGCTAACAGAAAAATGAGAAATGTATGTACCACTATGTTCACGAGTCACAGTTAAGTTTCAGTTTAATCTGAACTCGAGTTGGGTAGAATTATTTGTGGAGTAAAACTCACCCTCAACAGTTTCATATTATTGCATTTTCAGGAATCGAACCCAAGACCTTTAGTTAAAGTAGAACAACCCATCATCGATTGATCAAAGTGTTCATGAGTAGGTAATACTTATCACAAATTATCATCTAAGACCGATCAAGTAGATAGAGTAAAACAAAAACGGAATGTATGGGAATACGCAACAATATTTGTGTTAGAGTATGCATTTGTGGGATGATACTTAACCTGTTTTAATGTTAAGACCGCATAAGGGAGATTTCAAAGTTGTAATTAATCCTTCCCGAATAGCCACAACTTCAGCTTGTTCTGCACTTTGTGCAGCTGAGTAACGGTCATTTGCAAATCACTTATCAAGAGTTTCTCTTGCAACCCAACCTAACCTAAACCAATATAGAGGTTTTTGTGCCACGAAACACTTACAAACACATCAAATTCGTCACAATTATGCTTAGTAGAGATAAGAGAAAAATAAACATTGTTCCTTAAATCCAACAGCTCCTTAGAGATTCAACCTACTAATTATGACTTCCTCCGCTTTTAAGGAAAGATTGGAAGAACTTTCATAAACCTTAATAGCTCCATAAGAAGGGATAGCTTCTTCATGAAAGAGCTTTTTAAATCAACACCTCCAAATACTTCTTAGAGTACAAAGGAAGGAAAGAGCATAAAACTTCCAATCCGGATATTTCTAAATCAGGGATAACGAATTTATAATCCAAATTTGAATACTAAGTTCCTTTCCAATAGCTTTATGTATGTAATACCAGTCAATTTAGTAGGGTGCTCGATCAAGTAAAGGTAGTACTCGATCAAAGAACCAAGTTACTAAGTCATAGAGTCTCGTAAAGTTGGATCTGTTTCTGGAGCAGGATGCTCGATCGAGTAGGCTCACTTTACTTGATCAAGCAACCCAGTTTTACAGTACGCGTGATTTTCTTGTTCCATAACTTCGACTTAAGGCTATATTAGTATATTCTTCAATAGACCGATTAAGCTTGCCTTACACTCTATAAATACTTTCTAAATATCAGATCTTAGATTCTTTTAGCTTCTTTTCCAAATTTACACACAAATCACATTAAAATCAATTGCTAAGAGAAGAGTGAGAGGGAAATTGCAATTGAAACTGGGGTTTTTGGATCTAGCGAGCAAAATCAAACCTTTGTCATCGTAAGTTCTTCAATTTGTATTTCTAATCATTAATGTACTTCATAATGGTTGTAATTATTGACTTAGAATGCATAAGACTAAACCCTAAACTTGGATTTGGGGGAAATTTGATAGTAATGGTTGTTGTATGATCTAATTGGTGATTGTATGTTGTTGTACGGTTATTATAGGCACCGAGTTCGTAAAGGAACGTTTTTAAACCGTGTGCTAGGCGTGAATTTTGAAAGACTTGCGAAAAGGTACGAATATACCTAGTCAACTTGTGTACTAATTAATACGTGAGTGTCTTTGTTGTGCTACGAAGGTTTAACGAAATTAATCTTGATATTATGTTGATGTCTGAGATGGATTGTATTAAGATGGTTGTTATTGTAATTGTTGAGTTGTATAGTTGATTGTATATATTATTATTCTGAAAGTTGATTTGAGATGAGATGTGATGAGATGTTGATATGTACGGTGCCCACGGAGTGTACTATCGATGATAATTATGCGACGCTACGCTGTTGAATGAGAGTTCCCTAACATTGATATAGCACAATGTCGTGGGGAGTGTAATGAGGTATTGATATGGCACGGTGTCGAGGGAGTGTGCTACGGTGTTTTGAGTCACGGCTGGCAAGCGTGAGAGGCGTGGACCGTGTGTGTGGTGTTGCCGATTGTTGGCATTGTATTTCATTGTTCGAATAATCATTGATACAATTGCTCTTAATATTCACATGTTGTTAGATTGTCCCTAGTCAACAATTAGTTTACTTGTGTGCTTCTATTATTGTCAAAATCTATTTCAACTCTCTGATGAACCATTTGATATTTCTGGCAAATGAGGAGCGGTGAGACAAGCATGTATTGATATGTGAGATCTAGATGTTGTTGCGCAGGAGTGGGATGGTTCGAATTCATAGGAGGGGTCGGCCACTGAGCTTATATCGTTACTTAATTAGTTTCATTCGGTTTTAAGACTTCCGCTCTATTCAGTTAGACTATATTTATCGATTAATCAGTTGTTGGTTTTGAACTTATAAGATAGTCAAAACCGTTTGACAGTACTTATGTAATTTAATTTAAAGCACCTTATATTATTCGTCTTTTGTTATTCACTATATATCTCGGGCAACCGATTTGGTAACAATCCCATTTAACCGAGATGATAACATTATTTAGATCAATCCCCCCTACTACTAAGAGAATAAAAATTCTTAGTAGTTTTCCCGCCTAAGAAAATAACTCTTAAAACTATACATGGAAACAATATTACATTTATATTTTACCTCTTTTACAAGAAACAATTATTATCCCTAATTTATTATACAATCTTTCCCATAAATGTTATCTTTCACTAGTTACACTCTAAAATTACGCAAATCTCCTTTTTATATTATCCTTCATCAATTAGACTCTAAATATGATTTTCTAAATGAGGTAACAAATTTTTACGTATTTTTTTATTAAAATTATAAAATATTAGTTAATTATTTGTAAATTGTCTTTTTAAATGAGTAGTATACTGTTTTTATCTGTTTTCGTTATAAGGTAATACACATTTTAATTAGATGTTACATCACCTAAACTTATTTTAATGTCATATCATGTAACGATATAACATTATAGTGTTATTTTTAACAATAAAACAAAAATAGTTTGAGACAAAAATAACTCAACTTAAAGCGTCTTTCGATGGTAGTAAACTTTCGTTTTCTACCTCTTACTAAGATTATATTTAGTAATCTGCACATTATAATATTAAACTGCAAGTATAGTTAATTTATGCAATTAATTTAATAAGAAAGTTTCTTTATAAAATAAATCTAAAAAATACCGTGCTGTAGCACGGGAACTATACTAGTTTGGAATGAAGCCATTTTTAATCCCATCATTTATGAGTCAAACTAGGCCAGGTCATGTAAAATTAATTTAGTCCAGTTCAACCTAGATCATGAGATTCAAATAGATTGGGTCGATTTTGGGTTAGGTTAAATCATTTTAAATTTTGTGCCATAGTTGAGTCGCTAAGGACGAGCCTCAGGTGAAATTTTTTCGCGTTGAACTACTTGAACAAAGTTGTTTTTGACAAATTTAGTTGCAATAAAAGAAAATCAAACTAAAACCTGTTGTGCTAATTTAACAATTCTGTATTTTTTTTGTAACCCTGAACGTCTATTCTATAGTTCATATTAGGGGTGAATATCGGCTGAATATCGGACCAAATCGAACTGAATCGAATACTGAAATAAAAATTAGGTAGGCAAAATACCGAACCTAAAACTTTCGGTTCTCAACCAGACAACCCCGAAATATTCGGTCTGGTTTGGTTTAGACTGAAATGGATCTAGGAGAAACTATTTTTTTCAATAGTTCTTATTAGATTTAAGTTTCACAAAATAAGGAGACGATTTTTCTATGTTAATATTCGATTATAATATCTTTTTTGAAGATCAAATGTTCATTTGCTTCATGATATTATAATGATTAATCCTTAGAAACATTAAATTTAATTGAGACCTATATTAACCAATATTGCACAAAAAACCAAAATTAAAAAATAAAAACCAAAGACCGATCCTAAATAAATTCGATCCAAATGTTCAGACTAAGGTCCTGTTCTTTTGGACTTAAAGTCACTTAATTTAAGTTCACTTCAGATCCTATAAGTTCAGTTCAGTTCAGTTCAAATCCTATAAGTTCAGATCCTATAAGTTCAGTTCAGATCTTATAAGTTCAGTTCAGATCCTATAAGTTCAGTTCAGTTCAGTTCAGATCCTATAAGTTCAGTTCAGATCCTATACCTCACTTAGGCCCTGTTCTTTTGGACTGAAATTGTCTGAATCGAATCGAATCGAATCAACTTAATGGAGCTGAATCGAATCGAATCAACTTAATGGAGTGAATCGAATCGAATCGAATCGATCGAACTAAAATAATAATAAAAAGATTATATTAATAATAATAATAATAATAATAATAATAATAATACCAATAATAATAATAAATATTATTATAATATTATTCATTAATAATAATAATATATTAATATAATCAAATAATAATAATAATCTAATAAGATATATATAAAATAAAATATTAATATAATAATAAATATAGTAATAATAATAATATATTTGTAATATAAATGATAACATTATTAATAATAATATAATATATTAATAATAATAACTAAAAAATAAATAATAATAATAATAATAATAATAATAATAATAGGTGTAATATAATAACTTATTAACATAATAATATTAAATATAATAATAATAATAATAATAATAATAATAATAATAATAATAATAAATATGCGATTAATTATATATATAATAATAAGTATATTAATAAAATAATAAATAATAAATAATAACTTATTAATATAATAATATTAAATATAATAATAATAATAATAAATATGTTATGAATAATATTAATAACAATAAATATATTAATAAAATAATAAATATAATATAATAATAATAATGATAATAATAATAATAATAAATGTATTAAATATAAATATAATAATATAAATAATACGAATTAATTACTAATAAATATAATAATAATATAATAAATATAAAAATAATATAATAATAATAATAATAATAACAATAACAATAGTAAATACATTAATATAAAAATAATAAGGATATGAATAAGAATAATAATAGTAGTGTTGAAATAAACTAATATGAATCGAATCAATCAATCGATTCAATCAATCAATCAATCAATCAATCAATTGATTGAATCAATCAATCAATCGATGGAATGAATCAATCAATCGAACTTATTAGAAATCGAAATTAAGTCCAAAAGAACAGGCCTTAATTTAAGTTCGATTCAGATCCTATAAGTTGATTGAGATCCTATAGGTTGATTCGATTGATTCTATAAGTTGATTGATTCAGATCCTATAAGTTCAGTTAAGTTCAGTTCAGATTCTATAAGTTCAGTTCAGATCAGATTAGTTTCAATCCAAAAGAACAGAGCCTAAATGGTCCAATGCAATCCATTTTTCCCACCCGAAACTAAACTAGTTCATCACTACTTCCCATACTTCGTTGAATGTCAAACTTGCATGATTATGATACATGCATGTAAAACGAAATTCGTATTTTAAAAGGGATTTTATATCTTTGTTCGTCACCGTAAGTAAATTTTTGGTTTTTTTTTTCTTTTGAAATTTGGCCTTTAGCGTTAAAAAGAAGAAAGGTTCCTTCTCGTTGTAGATATAAAAGCCAGGTGATAGAAGGTATGGTTGGTCTGAGGCTATAAGCCTATAATAGGTTAGGATGTGAAGTTTTGTTCTCTATTTCATCTACTTCATGTCAGTTGCTAATTATTTAATTTTACTGAAATTTTATCACTTGTGTTGTTGATTTGATGTGGAGCTACTGATATACTCTTTCTTTTGTCATTTCCCATGTAGAATTACAATTTCTTTGAATCTTTTGCGTCCATACTTTGAACATGGTTATCTATCGATCTGACAAATAGATCGGATCGTATCGGGTTTGTGTCACATGTAAACGGGTCACAAATCCTCCAATTCAAACTTGACCCAATTAAATCTTGTATCGTATTCGTGTCGACCCATTTACATAAATGGGTCATCAAACCTCAACCCAAACTCATTACTTTCGTGTCGTGTTTTCGTCTCATGTCCATATTTGGAAAGTTTAAATATATTAATGTGATGAATGATCAAGAAAAATTAGGATTAATTTAGTAAATAGGTCGTTCGTGTCAAATTCGTGTTTAGAGAGCTCAACCCAAACCCAACCCAATTAAATATCGTGCCGTGTTCGTGCTGACCCACTTACATAAATGGGTTATCAAGTCTCAACTTAAACCCGTTAAATTCGTGTTTGGTTCGTGTCGTGTTTTCGGGTCGTGTCACTGTTTATCAGCTCTAGTTATCTAATCTATTGATCTAAGTACGACTACCATATTCTTTTACGCTTAATTTATGTTGTTATAAGTTTAATTTAGTTATGATTTTATAAGTTAAATTCGAAGACGATTAGTTTAGTTCAAATTAGCCAATATTCCCTTCAGGTCATTTATTTGCTTTTACTTTTGGCACAAAGACTAGGGAAAGGGCGGAGGATTATTTGAGGGTAATGTTATTGGATAATAAGTGGACTATATTGAATTTGGATGATAAAATAACCCATTAGATGTTGGAATATAAACCCACATGTGATTCTCCACATTGTTGGAGAAAGAAAGATTGTACCACTTTATAACTAAGGGGACTACTCTAACTATTGCCAATTATTTTTTAATGGAACCTCCCTAGTGTAGGTATGTTGTCGCGTGGTCTGCTTTTCCTCCGTTTGGGTGTGGTCCGACCCCTTTGCATGTTCTAACATTAGAAGCATGCATAATATAGAAAGGTAAGCAAATGACTGAGACATAGGAAGTATATGATTACTTTAGTTCAGTAGATGTCCATAAATTTAGTTAAGTTCAATTCAATTCTGTTTTAATTTAATAGGTAAACCTAATACTCCCTCTTATGCACTATGATTTTCTCATTGTTGTTGGGCACAATACTTAAGAAATACTATTAAAAATGAGAAAAGGACTTTGGTGGAGTTTGGTGATAGGAGAGAGGGGTGAATAATTAGGAGTTAAATAACGAATTGTGGAGCCAAAACATTACTGAAAGTAATAAAATAGGAGTAAAAGAGTTGGGTGGGGTTTGGTGATAGGAGAGATGAATGAATAAAATAAGACTAAAAGTTTTCAAAAATAGAAAGACGAAGATTACCTGAATAATCCGTTTTAAAAAATATGAAAGGTTATAGTGAATAGGAGGGAGTATTAATTTATGTAAATTCAATTCAGTTTGGCTCTTGTAGGTTCAATCTAGTTCATTTTTACTCTTGTGAGTTTAGTTAAATGTGATTTAAGTTAGTTCATGTCAGTTTAATTCAAATCATATAATGGTGTGTTTGGGAACCTAGAATTGGATTTGAATTCCGGAATTGAGACAATTCAAGCGTTTGGGAGCCCCTAAAATTTGAAATTGGAATTTGACTCAATTCCCTATCAATTCCATCTTAGTTAAAATTTGACACTCTCAAATTCCTACCATATACTAGTCATTTCAATTCCATCACTACTTGATTACGGTTTTTTGTGATGCAAGTTTCATCGCAATTTTTTTTATTTATGATTTTTTTTAATCGTAAATATTTTTCGTCACAAGATTTATTTTTTCCTAATAAAAAACTCAAAAAAAAAAAAATGGTGACTTTGACATGTACGTGACCCGCCCAATTCCAATTCAAATTGTAATACTACGGTTTTATGAGTCTCTGGGTACTCTATCGAGTGGGCCTTACTCTGTCTAGTAAGGGTGTTTTGGTTTTTAAAACAGTATTCTGTCTGTAGGGCATTCGATCGAGTAGCCTGGGTACTCGATCGAGTACGTCAGTTACTCGATCGAGTAGCTCGGTTTACGGGTAATGTTTTGTCGGGTTTTGTTAATAATACGGATTAGTATATAAATCTTTCCGTCATCTTCATAATACACTTTTACAAACCTAATCACATTGAAAAAGAGATTCAAGTTACGTTCTTCGGATTCATCCGTGTTATTGACAAATCCCGGAGCTTGAGAGGTCGGATTTCATCATTCTTTACATTCTTGTGATTCTTGCGTCGAGGGTAAGATCTACGTACCGATTTTATAGTAATTAGTTAAGTTTGTTTAAACCCTAATTTGGGGGATTGAGGATTTGTGTTAGTTTTTGTATGGTTAGTGATTATGTGATGATGTGTTAGGAGGAGGATTCGTAGAAGAGGCTTTTTGATATAACTGTTGAGATCGTCTGCGTGTATTGCATTCCAGGTAAGGTTTCTCTACTCAGTATTAGTCACATAATGTGTTGGTTGTTGGTTGTGATTGTTGTATAATATCGTATTCGTATTGTGACGGTTGTTGGAATTGGTTACTGTTGTTAGTTGTGATTGATTGTATCTGTCTGTGATCTTCGGGGTGCGTCCCTGGCTGAGTGGGGTTACTTGCGGGAGTGGCTTCACGCCCATTATTCGCCTTCTGTGGAACCCGCCACAGAAGAGATGTGCACATTAATGGATTTGGGTTATTCGCTCTATGGTATGAGCGGGGCTTAGGTGGGAACGGCTGCGGTCCCCCACTGGTGGAGTGGAGTAACCTGTTGCGATGGGTACTCTCTGGCAGGACTACACACTTTGGTGTGTAGTCAGTGATGAGGAGTTGATTATGGAGTTTGGGTTATGTGACGATTGAGATGTGTTGGTTTCTGTCTTATTGTAATTATATATATGATTGTGTGATTAGTACTGACCCCGTCTTTGTTTTGAAAAACTGTGGTGATCCATTCGGGGATGGTGAGCAGTTGTTGAGCAGGTATGAGTCGAGGCATATGGGCTAGCTGGGATGTGTCACCACGAGATGATAGAGTCTTCCGCTGTAGTTTGAGTAGTTTGTCAGACATTTTGTTTAGTTGTCAGACATTTGGTTTAAGAACATGTAACCATATTTTATCAGTTGATTTTGGATTGTATTCACTAAACTTTATACTATTTAAATGTTGTTTCTTTATTGTATTTTGATCATCATTGCCTCGGGAAACCGAGATGGTGACATCTTTATACCTGAGTGGTCCTGGTAAGGCACTTGGAGTATGGGGGTGTCACAAAGTGGTATCAGAGCGACGATCCTGAAACCTGTAACTAATGAATTTAATGAACATAGGGAGTCAATTAAAATGAACCCAGGGTAAAAGTTGTAGGAGCTAATGAAAAGGCTTGGGAGACGTCCTAAAGTCGCGAACTCGCCCTGCAATTTTGAACCGGTCACATGGGGGGGTATGTGTCAAGGTCGTATGCGTTGTCTGTTGGTTCAAATGTATGCATAATGGTATGTTTTGTGAACTGTTGGATGTTGGAAGTGGAGAATTGAAAGTATGGTTAAAAGAGAAGAGATATGTTTTATATGTGAATTGAATGAAGAAGCATATTGGGTGTTTATAATGTGGCATTTTGATAACATGAAGTAGTTTGTTTTGTGGATTATATGAGGACTTGTGTAGATTTGCGTGCGTAATAATAATTATAATGTTGAGATTATAAAGCTTGCATATTATGTTGGGGTAAGTGAGATAACATGCGGGTAGTGTATACGAGTCTGCATGACTCGATCGAGTGGGGGGCACTCGATCGAGTAGGTGTGGTACTCGATCGAGTGGGTCCAACTCGATTGATACCGGTCGTCGCAGTATCAAAAATAAACCTAAATACAACTAACAGAAGTCAGCGGCAAATAGGGTCGATCTCCACAGGGAGGCAAAAATGAGATTTATCTGTCTAATTTTAGTCTATGAGTAACGGGTCACAATGTGGGGGTTTGAAAAGTGATATTCTAAACTAAAGAGAATAAGGGAGAGGGAAATAAAAAAAGAAGGAAGCAAACAGATAAAGAGGAACAGCTAAGACAGACGGTTCACCATAATCATTCAGTTAAGTAATCTAGGTCTCAGGTCAATGCAAATACGGTCTAAGGGGTAGTGAACGTCACCTTTCGGTCCTTAATTCACCCTAAAGTGTAAACAGCTTAACTTTCGCCCTCACTGCAATACCCTATTGTTCGCTACTAGTCTCGCCTTTTCCAACCTTTCGGTCCAGGTCAAGGATCACTAAGAATTAAAGGTCTAATTGCGTCGACTCAATTAGACGATTCTGATTAATTGTAGCATTTAATCAACAAAGACTATACTAGCATTAACCCAATAAATCGATCACTCTCCCTTCATAATTATGGATCCCCTATAGTCTTAGCATAAGAAAATTAGCTACTCATGGCCAACGAATTAACAATAACCAGAAATAGATAATTGAAATTCAACATAATAAAAGACTAAAGAGAATTGAATTAGAATAATTACGATAACTAATATAGGGAAGAAGGGATTAAAGATTTAAAGAAGGATAATAATACCAATACAATCTGAATCCGAGTAGCAAAAGTATAAGGGAAGAACAAAATCCAAAGGGCGGTCACAATTGATCCGAAAAATAAAGAAAATGAAGAACAAAGCGATCGTCCGTCCCCCATCGACTCCAGGGAATGAAAGAATATTTTAGGTCTAACTTAGTATCTCTTATATAATGAGAGATAATTATTATTAATCTAATTATAAGATAAAACTAAGATATAATCTAATTATTCTCGACTAATATCTTCTCGCTGTAGCTAGTACTCGATCGAGTGATTTATCTACTCGATCGAGTACTTTTCCTGCTTTGCGCACTGAACTTCAAACGGCTGCCATTTCTTCGTTACTTGGGCAAACAGGGCGATTCCGGTGGAGTTGGAAAGCTAAGAGGACAAGCTTTCATCTCCAATTGGAATCACCTGAATATCTGTTGTAAAACTCGAGATATAGCTCTTCAAAGTAGGCACTAGCAATTTGAAGTTCTTCCTTTGCTCGCCTAGCTATCTTTCTTCTTTGCGCATCTCAAAATAGCTACATTCCCGCTCCAAATTCACTCTTCCTCCAAATGCATGATAAACGGACGGTAAAAGGCTCGATTTCACTATTTTCTGGTTCATTCCTGCATATAAGACAAAACAAACCAAAGTAGCATATTCGGGGCATTTCGTAGCATAAACTACGATAATAACATAGAAATACGTGCATAAAAAGGCCTAAAAGGACTATATAAAATGCACGTATCAAATCTCCCAAACCAAACCTTTACTCGTCCTCGAGTAAACTAAAATGCAACTAATGGAACGGAAATGATAACTCGGAGCTAGCTTAACTTGTCTACTTGAACCAGTTTAATGCAAGCTAAAATCAACGATTCTGACTACAATGGTCAATACGCAAACGAATTATAAGATGTCCATAAATAAAGCTGACCTATCGACCTTGCAAGACCAACAAAATCGGACTCTCACGTGGTCACTCTTCTCTCATGAAGCAAAGGGTGAAAGTATATGTATAATAGAGAAAGAGAAAACAGTCACTCACCTAGACTGCGACCTACATAACATGCATGCAACAAAGATGATAGACGATTCAAGTACTAATGCACACACTCCAACCAATAATGTCCGTCACAGCTGAGGGCTTACAAATGATATGGGAAAGTGAGGTTCAGGTGAGAAAAGGTAAAACAAGTTATGGAAATGTGGAGGTAAAAGCGTCAAGCTAGTTCCTAAACAGAACCATATAAGACTGTCCGAATCTCAACTGACTAAAAAATAAACACAAGTGCCCTTCATTGGCACAAAACTCACTACCCAATACACAATCTCCTCAAAAAGATATGAATAAAACGGAGGAGTGAGACCGTCACAAGATAAAAATGAATACATACGGTCTCAAAATACAACCAGACAACAAATTTTTGATTTTTTCATTCTTTCCTGGTTTCCTGCATACGTGATTATGATTTTGTTTCATTTTTTTTTTTTTTTTTTTTTTTGTTCTTCACGTAAATTTCTCTTTTTTTTTTTCTTTTCCAATTTTTTTTTCTTTTTTCTTTTCTCCCTCCTTATATACACCAACTCCAATCAAAATACACACACGGCCAATCTGAGACGGAAAAATATACCACAAAAGACAAACTAAACTAGCTTAACTAGGCGGTGAGTTTTGGATGTAGCTAATGGGTCAAAAAGGCAAGATTTGGCTTAAGTGGAGCTATATGGGTGAAAAATATAAGAACAGGGGAAAATTTATAAGCACCTCCCTGCATGTGACACCGACCACAAACCCGAATGTATGCATTTGACAAGAAATCGAATGTCATAAAAGTGCAAAAATAATGAACATGCTATGCAAGGAGTACTACTCTCAATTCCTACATGAACCGGTCATGAATGTCACCAGTTATAAGGCTCTAAAACTCGGAAATTGTAGAGTAGGTTGCCAATTTATCAGTCAAAGTCTACACGGTCACTATATTTGAACAAAAACTCGTAGATATGCGCAAGACTCGGCTAATAACTATCAATAAAGTGCAAGGCTCAAGTAAAAAGACAAGTTAAAGTGCAATTTCATCACGGAAATCTACCGTTCTGACTCAACCTATATGCAAAAATAAACGTGAATATTTTTTGAATTTTTTGAATTTTTTAATTTTTAGGGAATTTTTGAATTTTTATGGAAATAAACAACAATGCAGACATAAATTAAATGTGATAATGAAATGCAATAAAAACAAGATGCGAGACACAGAGATATGGATGCATAACCTCCCCAAACCAAACCGTACAATGCCCTCATTGTACCAAAACATGGAAAGGAAATGCAAACTAAAAGAGAAAGAGAGTAAATGCGGAAAACTCACAAGATTGCGCGAATAAGGGGCCTCCCAAACCAGCCAGACAACATGGGAGGTCACTAATAGCTCGAAACATCGTCACAAGAAGCTAATCCAAGCAATGGGCGTCCAAAACAGCTCGATCGAGAGGAATAGTGGTCGATCGAGTGGAATAGTGGTCGATCGAGTAAAAAAAAAATTTTTTTTTTTTTTTTGCGTACTCGATCTAGTAGAAATTTCACTCGATCGAGTAAAATCGTGAGAAAAAGCTCTCGATCGAGTACAAAAAGTACTCGATCGAGTAATCTCCGGTGAATTCGCAAAACGCAATAAAAAATGCCCGCAAAACTAACAAAGCAAGCATACTGATATAGTCTATGGTACGAAGACCAATTATTACACACAAGTGAAATAAAATGCAATGTTTGAAAAACAACTAAAAATAAATCTCCGGGTTGCCTCCCGGGTAGCGCTAGTTTGAGACGGTCTCGGCTCGACCTTCTTTTTCACCAACTACTCTAATTGAACCCAATCAAAGCAACTCAAAGCTCGCACCAACTTTGTCAAATAGCTGCGCATGTGCTACACAAAAGCGTAAGTAGCACCATAATATAGTAATAGCATAGGAAATTGAAATGCAAGATCGTTTAAGCCTAACGAATTTCCTATGATGTGGCTCCCAAAATCATTCACAAGATAATTCGCCCTCCGCCTAAGGGCGGAATATAAAAACTCAAAATAACCGCAGGTGGAAAATAAAGCGACTCAGAGCATTGGACTCAAAAACAACGCGAATAGAATTTGGATGCTCAGACGGGTGAAAACTGTGAGGTGGAGGAATCTGGACTGCTAAAGGAGAAGGTGGGTATTCATCCCAAATGCAAGGGACGGTAAAGTCAATTGGGTCAATTGGGTCCTCTATAATAGGTTCATCTACTATATCATCGTAAGTATCCCATTTGACCTCAAGACTGTTTAAATCTACCTCCTCGCTCTCCTTATCGCTAGACTCGTCAAGATGGAGATTCTCAAAGAGAGCCTTCAAATCACCCTCACTATCAGTGCAGGAATCATAAAGGGGTTCTAAACTATCCTCATAAAAAGGATTGTCAACCACGCTAGTGGTCTCCTCCATGTCTCCGTCAGCATTTCCTAGATTGGTTTCTAAGGTCTCACCCACCCCCTCATTTGAGTCAACATGAAGAGAAAAGTTGGGTTTAAGAGATTCAAAGAACAAACCAATCAAAGAATTATAATACCTCATTTATGGGGATTCCTTCGAAATCCCACTTACCAATAGATTCTAGGTATGCTCGCGTAGGGTCATTCATACCCAGGAAGATAGTCCAAAGACAATTGGAGTTCAGAAAATGCATCTCGTCTGGGCTCGAGCCACTCCAAAAACCTGGCTAAATAAGTACCAAAAATTTCGTTCTCTTCCTGCGGAAAGAGAAGAACGAAAGACATAATAACGGTCTCAAGGAACCGAAGCTCCTTGAGACAAGAAATAAACTAAATAAAAAAACAGATAAAACTGCGCTGCCTCCCCGGCAACGGCGCCAAAATTTGATACCGGTCGTCGCAGTATCAAAAATAAACCTAAATACAACTAACAGAAGTCAGCGGCAAGTAGGGTCGATCTCCACAGGGAGGCAAAAATGAGATTTATCTGTCTAATTTTAGTCTATGAGTAACGGGTCACAATGTGGGGGTTTGAAAAGTGATATTCTAAACTAAAGAGAATAAGGGAGAGGGAAATAAAAAAGAAGGAAGCAAACAGATAAAGAGGAACAGCTAAGACAGACGGTTCACCATAATCATTCAGTTAAGTAATCTAGGTCTCAGGTCAATGCAAATACGGTCTAAGGGGTAGTGAACGTCACCTTTCGGTCCTTAATTCACCCTAAAGTGTAAACAGCTTAACTTTCGCCCTCACTGCAATACCCTATTGTTCGCTACTAGTCTCGCCTTTTCCAACCTTTCGGTCCAGGTCAAGGATCACTAAGAATTAAAGGTCTAATTGCGTCGACTCAATTAGACGGTTACAGTTAATTGTAGCATTTAATCAACAAAGACTATACTAGCATTAACCCAATAAATCGATCACTCTCCCTTCATAATTATGGATCCCCTATAGTCTTAGCATAAGAAAATTAGCTACTCATGGCCAACGAATTAACAATAACCAGAAATAGATAATTGAAATTCAACATAATAAAAGACTAAAGAGAATTGAATTAGAATAATTACGATAACTAATATAGGGAAGAAGGGATTAAAGATTTAAAGAAGGATAATAATACCAATACAATCTGAATCCGAGTAGCAAAAGTATAAGGGAAGAACAAAATCCAAAGGGCAGTCACAATTGATCCGAAAAATAAAGAAAATGAAGAACAAGCAGTCGTCCGTCCCCTCTACTGACTCCAGGGAATGAATGAATATTTTAGGTCTAACTTAGTATCTCTTATATAATGAGAGATAATTATTATTAATCTAATTATAAGATAAAACTAAGATATAATCTAATTATTCTCGACTAATATCTTCTCGCTGTAGCTAGTACTCGATCGAGTGATTTATCTACTCGATCGAGTACTTTTCCTACTTTGCGCACTGAACTTCAAACGGCTGCCATTTCTTCGTTACTTGGGCAAACAGGGCGATTCCGGTGGCGTTGGAAAGCTAAGAGGACAAGCTTTCATCTCCAATTGGAATCATCTGAATATCTGTTGTAGAACTCGATATATAGCTCTTCAAAGTAGGCACTAGCAATTTGAAGTTCTTCCTTTGCTCGCCTAGCTATCTTTCTTCTTTGCGCATCTCAAAATAGCTACATTCCCGCTCCAAATTCACTCTTCCTCCAAATGCATGATAAACGGACGGTAAAAGGCTCAATTTCACTATTTTCTGGTTCATTCCTGCATATAAGACAAAACAAACCAAAGTAGCATATTCGGGGCATTTCGTAGCATAAACTACGATAATAACATAGAAATACGTGCATAAAAAGGCCTAAAAGGACTATATAAAATGCACGTATCATCGATCGAGTGGATAGTTGACGTTTTTATGGTCAGAACCGTGTTTTGGGGTACTCGATCGAGTACATAGGGGCACTCAATCGAGAAGGGGGCACTCGATCGAGTGGTTTGTCAGCTCGGTCGAGTCACTCGAGTATGTTAGAGATCAGAAGGTCTGTTTGAGGTTTGGAGTCGGGGCACTCGATCGAGTATGTTGGGCACTCGATCGAGTAGCCTCAACTCGATCGAGTGGGTTTTGGTACTCGATCGAGTGGGTTCTGGGCAGGCTGTTTTCGTGTTTTGGGTTATGGTATGTATGTTTATATCTACCTTTTCTTATATAGTTTCAAGATGCCGCCAAAGAAAACCGCTTTGTATGCGAGAGCTGAGAGCATGAATGTTGACGATATAGTTAAGATGTTGGAGCACCAAGATGCTCTTACGGAAACGCTAAAGAGAGTGGGGAAAGATAAGGAGGTTGATCACTTTAAGATCAGTCTCTACATAGCGAGGTTTAACCCAAAAGATTATAAGGGGATCGGGGAGCCAATTCTTCTTGAGAATTGGCATCGTGAGATAGAGAATATTCTGGATTTGGTACATTGTCCGGATGAGATGAGGGTAGAACAAGCTGCGTTCTACTTGAGGGAGGCAGCAGGAGAGTGGTGGGATAAGGTAAAAGTGATTTCTAGAGATATGTATGAGAAGCAGGGGCTGCCTGCTATTCCTTGGGAAGAGTTTAGGAAAGTTATGAAGAGGGAGTTCGTGCCGGAGCATGTGAGGAGTAAGTTGAGGGAGGAGTTTGATGGGTTCAAGATGACCTCTGAGATGTATGTGGCTGAGTACTACAAACAGTTTAATGAGAAGTCTAGGTATGCTGAGGATATGGGATTGAGTGAGGAGAACCTAGCTCTGAGGTTCGAGAAGGGGTTGACCCCCAAGATAATGGATAAGTTACCCGTGGGAGTCCTTACTGATGTTAAGGAAGCTTACGAGAGGGCTGAGAGAGCTGAGAGGTTGGTAGAGATGGCCCGGGAGAGAGGTGCTGAGAAAAGAAAGGCTGAGAGCGAGAGTGGTGGCCAATCTAACTACAAGAAGGGCAACCACACTCAGGCGAGGGCATATTCTTCTGGTTCAGGGTTTAGTTCAGGGGCTTCCTATGGGCGTGGCCGTGGGAACAGTAGCGGCAGCTGGGGAATGACCTGTTTTAACCGTGGCGGTGTGGGCCACAAGAGGCATGAGTGCACCAGTGCGGTGAGCGGGGGTTACCGGAGGCCGGGACAGGGGAGCTTTTCTCAGGGGCCGGCATAAAGTTTTGCGAGCAATAGACCGGCTGGGTCATGGAACAACCGGTGAGGTCAGAGCTACAATGGTGGAGGTAACCGCAATGGCGGTAATTCTTATCAGAAGCCAGCTACGAACACCAACAACAACCAGGGGTCGGGTGCTAAGCCGACTACCTCAGCCAGTACTGTCCAAGGAGGTGGGCAGAAGACCAGTGGAAAGTTGTTTATGATGGAGAAACAAGCAGCTGAGGACGACGCACATGTTATCACTGGCACTTTTCTTGTTAATGGTGTTTACACCTTTGTTTTGTTTGATTCGGGGGCGTCTTAGTCGTTTGTATCTTCGAGTCATGTTAAACAGTTGGGTTTGAGAGAGTATGAGTCTGTAAGTGAGAAAGTTTTTATACCTTCGGGAGAGTCTGCAACATGTGGGAGGTTGTTTAGGGATGTGTCTATGATAGTTGGGCAAGTTAATCTACCTGTAGACTTGCTAGAGTTTCCTTTAAACGGTTTTGAGATGATAGTCGGGATGGATTGGTTAGGGAAGTACAAAGCAAAGATAGTCTGTCATCAAAAGAAAGTGTCTTTGAGAGGTCCTAAGGGCATTAGTGTGTCTTATCGTGAGTTTGTTGTCAAACCCAAAGTTAAGTTGATTGGAGCTGTGGCTTTGAAGTCCTATCTGAGGAAGGGGTACCCGTTGATCCTATGCCATGTGAGAGATGACCGGATAGAGAGTCCGACGGTTGATCAGATACCAGTGGTGGGGGAGTTTTCAGATGTCTTTTCAGAGGAGATTCCGAGGATGCCACCGAAGAGGGAGATAGATTTCCGTGTTGATGTGAAACTGGGGACGGGGCCAATCTCTAAGGCACCGTACCGAATGGGTCCTAAGGAGTTGGAGGAGCTCAGGAAACAGTTAGATGATCTGATAGATAAGGGATACATTAGACCTAGTGTATCACCGTGGGGAGCACCAGTTCTTTTTGTGAAGAAGAAAGATGGGAGTTTGAGGTTGTGCATAGATTACAGGGAGCTGAACCGAGTGACGGTGAAGAACAAGTATCCTTTGCCAAGGATAGATTGTAATACTACGGTTTTATGAGTCTCTGGGTACTCTATCGAGTGGGCCTTACTCTGTCAAGTAAGGGTAGTTTGCAGTTAAAATAGTTTCTGACCTGTAGGGTACTCGATCGAGTAGCCTTGGTACTCGATCGAGTAGGCGGCACTCAATCGAGTACGTCAGTTACTCGATCGAGTAAGTGTGTTTTACGGGGTTGTTTTGACGGGTTTTGCTAATAACGCGAGTTTGATATAAAAGATTTCCGTCAGTTTATTTCATCATTTTTTTAACCTTTGTAAACCTTTCAAAAGAAAAAGGAGTTACGTAGTTCTCTCTCGTCGCGTTGTTGGCAAACCCCAAGGCTAGGAGTGTCGGATCATATTGTTCTTTGCATCATAGTGTTCCTTGCGTCAAGGGTAAGATCTACATACCAATTTTATAGTATTTAGTTAACTTTGTTTAAACCCTAATTTTGGGAATTGGGGATTTGTGTTAGTTTTGTGATTGTTAGTAATTATGTGATTATATGTTAGGAGGAGGGTTCGTTGAAGAGGAATTTTGATACAAATTTGTTGAGACCGTCGATTGTGTTCTTGCATTCCGGTAGGGTTTTCCTACTCGTATTAGTCCCATAATGCATTGTTGGTGTTTTGTGATTATTGAATATTATCGTATTAAATCTTTGTGATGATTCTTGGTTTTGATTCTTTGGTTAATGATTGTGATTGTTTGTCTCTGGTTCTCGAGATGCGTTCTCGGCTAAGTGGAGTCACTTGCGGGAGTGGCTTCACGCCCTAGTTTCGCCCTCCGTGGAACCCGCCACGGGAGGGGATGTGCACATTAATGGGACAGGGTTATCGCTCGGTATGATGAGCGGGGATTTGGTGGGTACGACTGCGGTCCCCCCCTGGCAGGGCGGGTCCCAGTGGACGATCGGTGACGGAGATTGATTGGAGTGGGTCTGATTGTGTGTGTGACCGTTTGAGCGCTTGTTTCTTGTGTTGTTGGTTATATAAATTGTGTGATTAGATCGACCCGTTTAATGTTTTAAAAGCTGTGGTGATCCATTCGGGGTGGTGAGCGATTATTGAGCGGTATGATATGACGCGTATGGGATAGCTAGGATGAGTCATCACGTGGCAATTAGAAGTCTTCCGTTGTGTCAAACGATGTTTTATAGCTTTGATAGTTTTAGCAGTAGACCGTCTGAGAATCTTGTATTTCTTTATATCAGTTTTGGAGTTGCTATGTAATCACTTTAAACATTATTTACTTTTAAGTATGTTTCGTTATTGTCTTATGATTATCATTGCCTCGGGAAACTGAGATGGTAGCACTTCCATGCCTTAAGTGGTCCTGGTAAGGCACTTGGAGTATAGGGGTGTTACAAAATGGTATCAGAGCGACGATCCTGAAACCTGTAACCAATGAACCTAATGAATATAAGGAGTCAAATTAAAATGAACCTGGGGTAAGAGTTGTAGGAGCTAATGCAAAGACTTGGGAGACGTCCTGAAGTCGCAAACTCGCCCTACAATTTTGAACCGGTCACCATGGGATATGAGTCGGGATCGCTATGTGTTTATCTTGTAAATTGTATACCTATATGGTGATGTGTGGCATGAATCAGTGGATGTATGTTTGTGGTGGAATGAGGAATGTGGTAAATGATAAAGTGTTGTGAATAGGCATGTTGCATGATATCTGGTTTACAGTGATGTATGGAATTGTTGGAAAAGTACATGAGAAAATAAATGATGTGGTGAAAAAAGGAAAGTAGATAATATGATGATATGTAATGGGTAATGATGTTGCAGGATGAATGGTTTATAATGTGTATATACTAGTAAGTTGTGATTAGGGGATTTGATATGATTTTACATAATTCTGTTTGCGTAAAGTTAGATAATAAGTTCATATAATTGTCTACTGTGGTATCATATGCACTTGTAAATGAAGAATGTGGTTGAAATAGATGAACTGACTGGAAAAGATGGAATGTCAATTGCATGAGAATATGGATTTTGTGAATATGAATATGTTTAGATGACGAAGTGGAGTTGTAATATTGTTGTGTTAGTAACATGGAAATAAGATTTGTAATTGTATGAGTATGTTTTGTTTTACGAAAAGTCATAAAATTTAAAGCATGCGGTTAGTACATGATTAATGAGTTAAATAATATATGTGCATGATGGATGTTATTGCATGACTTTTGAAAGTAGTAACATGTGATTAGCAATACTGGTTTTATGAGTACTGAGTTGGTTTTGCTTACCTTGTTGTCGTTTAAGTTGTTTGGACGTAAAATCAAATACTTGTGTTTTTCGATTGTAAAGAGGTTGTCTTTAAACTGTTATAACTTGAGATGCATAAATGATTTTAATGTGATTCTAATTGGAGGTGATAGCTTGTTCTTTTACGATTCTAACGATAGGTCACACGCCCAAAACGACCAAGAAATGAGTGAGTTATGACTGTTTTACGAAAACTGGACAATGCTGAGAATTGCGTAGGGTACTCGATCGAGTAGCCTTTACTCGATCGAGTAGGCGGCACTCGATCGAGTACGTTAGTTACTCGATCGATTAGCCCTGGTGATTTGTTTTACGTGCTTCTGACATTCACCTACTCGATCAAGTAAGTCCCTTACTCGATCGAGTGGCCTGTACTCGATCTAGTGACCCCTGTTTTGGGTCATATGCTTATCTTTTGACTTCGTTGCATATCATGTTTAATTCAAAGGTGTTATCTTGCTTCTTTATGCATTGATTTATATGTATGTTGATCCTGATGCGTAAGTTACCCAATCTTATGATGTAAGGAGTGGCACCTGAGGTGAGTATGAGTTCGGTGGGAGGACATGAGTTATATGTGGTTGTGATAGATAGTGGAAAAAGAAAAGGAAGATCATTATGGCTTAATTGAGACATAGAGCATGTTTTCTGAGATGAGATGAGTGATATGATTGTGCGTTGAGTAACGTAAAAGCAAGTGAATATGGGCAAGGGATGATGTGAGTCTAAGGAACGTGAGAATAAAAAGATTCAAAGTAAGGATGTGGATAGTGGCAGCTTGAGATGTGTAAAGAATTGTGGAGGGAGATGGTTAGGAGTCGTGTGGGTTAAGGATATATGTAGTGAAAGTTCGTTTTAAAGGAGTTGAGAAGAGTGGTATACAGTGAACGTTGATTTTATGGATAGATTAGTGGCAAGTGTGAGTAATAGCATAATAAGAGAAGACCCATGGTAAGAAAGAGTGAGGTGATATCGATATAAAATAATGAGATTTGAGTTTTGGAGCGATGAGAAGGTAATTGGAGCACTAAAGGGTTAGGTAGAAGTAATAAGGAGTTGAGATATTAAATGGAATTGTTGTGTATTAAGAGAAAAGAAGGATAAAAGTAAGCTGAGAAAAATATTCACCGGAGTTATGTGATATAAAAGTAAGGAATCATCGGGATGTATGATACTACCAAGAGTAAGTGAGTTAATGGTTATACAGAAGTTTCAGGACAACATGATTAATCATGACTTTCGAGGAATTAAGGGAGTAAGAGGTTGATTTAGTATCTGCACTCTACGAGATTTTTGGTGGAGAGTTAGATGATGATACAATTAAGGATAGTATTGGGAAGAATGTTGAGGTAATTTTTGTTGATGGATTCGATGTTCGTTATTTGGGGATGTTAACCAAAGATAGGAAAGAAATCGTGATGTTTAGAGATAAGTGTAAGAGGTTTGATGTCCGGACAGTGGTAGTGTTATGGTTTGTGACTAGTGGTTAAGGGTGATGGTATATTAGAAAGGTAGCAACTCTAAAAAGGATGATTTTATAGGGACCAGATTGATAAGTATGGTTATGAAAGAGTATAGGATGTGGTTATATGAGGCGGTTGTTAGTAGTTGAGTATTAATGGTGTGGCTACATTTGGCAGAGGGTGATGGATATGCGAATGGGAGAATATGTTATGAGGTGTATACGAGTTAAGCTCGGGTGAGAGGTAACTTTTATCAGGTGGTAACTTACGTGATCAGGATTGACTGGTTGGATGTGATTACGGGTCTGTGATATATATAAATGTTTGCGTGAGGTTTTGACCTCACAAGACGTGGTATGGTGTGATTATCATAAAGTTGTTATTTGAATGTTCTGTAATGCATGTTGGGTACGCTAATCTAATTGAATGATATTCAAAAAGGTAATAATTTGATTGATCTGGCATGTATAGTTAAAATGGTATGTGTATTGATGATACATGTTTATTCCGTGAAATGGGAAGGATGATGTTCAGGAGATTCTTGTCAGTTCTTTCCGCATAATATGTTGTGTTATAATCTAATAAAACGGTTTTGAGTGAGTTTTCTTGTTCGAAATGTCATATTGAGTCGGTGTTATGGGAATTATATGCGATTGGAATGTTTATCGATGTGGTTGTGTGCCTCGAGTGGTGATCCGGGCATGGTACTTCATGTCGTGATGCGAGTATTTTCGCACTGCGGTGTGGTACATTGGTGGCGATGTTGTGATGCCGTCACCGGTTGCGGTGGAGTAGGCGGGATGATTATGATTCGAGTTTCGAAAGTGCATACCGATTATACATAGATTGTTATTTTGTTTGATGTTGCTCCCTACGAGTTTGATTTTTTGAGAGATAGACGAGTTGTCTTGTTTATTGATGTTTTCTTTACTGTTTAAGTCCTGGGAATGAGGGTCGAGTATGATATGAAATAGAGTTGTATATGTTTTCGTTGTTGTCATGGTATAGTGATTTTCTGTTGATGGGACACGGTTGTGAGAGGTTATTCTGATAATTTTGATCTTGTTCTAGATAAGGCTTAAGTAGACATGGTAATGGCAAGTGAGTCGTAGAACATGTGTGGTAATGACCCGAAAGATGCAGGTGGTTTATAATCCTTTGTTGAGATAGTGAGTGTAGGGTGTTGGGGCATTAATGCCATGTTGAGTTATGTATGAGTTTTGCGGTAATGGAAGAAAGAACTTGAGGATCTAGTGTACGTGTACGTAACGAGTGTGGATCGTGAGTTATGCTTCTGGGAGATAGGTGCCTTACATAGAGAGGTATGCTGTTTTGCAGTAATAATGACGAGTTGGTATGGTGATTTTGCTACGAGTTTTATGGTATAGGTTAAGTAGTATGCCGAATGAGTTGAGGAATGAGAAATGTTTATGTAGAGAGCCTTGGAAATAGGAATGGTTATAGAAATGAGGTTATAGGCGGTTATCTTTGACATGTGGTGGTGATGAGGATAATGAGATGATATAACTAAGGATTTAGTATTAGTGAGTTACGAGGCCGTAACATTTGTCTTAAGAGGAGTAGGATGCGATAAAAGAGAGTTTCATGGTTGTGCATGTTGTAATATAATTGGAAGTAGAGTGTTAGCGTAGCGTAAAGGAGGGATTTGTTTTGTGGATGATACTGTTAAAAGGCCATGGCCGTACTTGTAGTAGTGTGATGTTTAGGAGTGTGAGAATATTTCACTAGTATTGACAGTTGGATGATGAGGTTATGAGTGCGAGTAAACTTCGAGGACGAAGTTCCTTTTAAGGGTGGTAGAATGTAACATTCCGTTTGATGTCTATGAGTGTCTTGACATTGGATGATATATTATGGAGCTAGCAGCGTTAGAGGATGGTAGTTGGTAGTGTATGGAGTTAGTGTCGGGAGAGTTTATGGTGTAGTTGATACGACATAGTGAGCGATGTGAGAAGGTAGGAATAGTTGGTGGAGTTGGTGTTAAGGGTTCATGGTTTCATGTTTTATAAGTTGGGGTTTTGGTTTTGAGTTCTTAGTAGCTTTGTTGCGTCTTGACCGAGTTAGTATGTTTGTTTTTATGTATGGGTTGAACTTCGGGGACGAAGTTCTTTTTAAGGAGGGAAGACTGTAATACTACGGTTTTATGAGTCTCTGGGTACTCTATCGAGTGGGCCTTACTCTGTCAAGTAAGGGTAGTTTGCAGTTTAAAATAGTTTCTGACCTGTAGGGTACTCGATCGAGTAGCCTTGGTACTCGATCGAGTAGGCGGCACTCGATCGAGTACGTCAGTTACTCGATCGAGTAAGTGTGTTTTACGGGGTTGTTTTGACGGGTTTTGCTAATAACGCGAGTTTGATATAAAAGGTTTCCGTCAGTTTATTTCATCATTTTTTTAACCTTTCTAAACCTTTCAAAAGAAAAAGAAGTTACGTAGTTCTCTCTCGTCGCGTTGTTGGCAAATCCCCAAGGCTAGGAGTGTCGGATCATCTTGTTCTTTGCATCATAGTGTTCCTTGCGTCAAGGGTAAGATCTACATACCAATTTTATAGTATTTAGTTAACTTTGTTTAAACCCTAATTTTGGGAATTGGGGATTTATGTTAGTTTTGTGATTGTTAGTAATTATGTGATTATATGTTAGGAGGAGGGTTCGTAGAAGAGGAATTTTGATACAGCTGTTGAGACCGTTTGATTGTGTTGCTGTTCCAGGTAGGGTTTTCCCTACTCAGTATTAGTCCCATAATGCGTTGTTGGTGTTTTGTGATTGTTGAATATTATCGTATTCGTACGGTGACGGTTGCTGGTTTTGATTGCTGGTTAATGATTGTGATTGTTTGTCTCTGGTTCTCGAGATGCGTTCTCGGCTGAGTGGAGTCCCTTGCGGGAGTGGCTTCACGCCCTAGTTTCGCCCTCCGTGGAACCCGCCACGGGAGGGGATGTGCACATTAATGGGACACGGTTATCGCTCGGTATGATGAGCTGGGATTTGGTGGGTACGGCTGCGGTCCCCCCATGGCGGGTGGTCCGGTGGACGATCGGTGACGGAGATTGATTGGAGTGGGTGTGATTGTGTGTGTGACCGTTTGAGCCGCTTGTTCTTGTGTTGTTGGTTATATAAATTGTGTGATTAGTATTGACCCCGTTTAATGTTTTAAAAACTGTGGTGATCCATTCGGGGTGGTGAGCGATTATTAAGCGGTATGATATGACGCGTATGGGATAGCGGGATGAGTCATCACGTGGCGGTTAGAAGTCTTCCGGTGTGTCGACGATGTTTTATAGCTTTGATAGTTTTAGCGATGGGAACCGTCCGAGAATCTTGTATTTCTTTTTATCGAGTTTTGGAGTTCTTTGTGTAATCACTTTAAACATTATTTACTTTTAAGTATGTTTCGTTATTGTCTTATGATTATCATTGTCTCGGGAAACCGAGATGGTAGCACTTCCATGCCTTAAGTGGTCCTGGTAAGGCACTTGGAGTATGGGGGTGTTACATAGATGATCTGTTTGATCAGTTCAGTGGTGCATCAGTCTTTTCCAAGATTGATTTGAGGTCGGGATACCATCAGGTGAAGATTAGAGAGGTGGACATACCAAAGACAGCTTTCACGTCGAGGTATGACCGTTATGAGTATGTGGTGATGCCTTTTGGGTTATCTAATGCACCGACTGTGTTTATGGATTTGATGAACAGAGTCTTCAGTCAGTTTTTGGACAAGTTTGTGGTGGTTTTCATCGATAACATCTTAGTCTATTCCAAGACTAAGGAGGAACATGAGGAACATCTGAGGATTGTGTTGCAAATCTTGAGGGAGCATGAGTTATATGCTAAGTTGTCCAAGTGTGAGTTCTGGCTAGAGAAAGTTGCTTTTCTGGGGGCATGTGATCTTTAAGGATGGGGTAGTTGTGGATCCGGCAAAGATTGAGGCAGTTACCAAGTGGGAAGCACCAAAGAATGTAGCTGAGATCCGGAGTTTCTTGGGTTTAGCTGGATATTACAGACGGTTCGTGAAAGATTTCTCCAAGATTGCTAGACCTATGACGGCTTTGATGAGGAAAGAGAACAAGTCTCGTTGGGAGGAGAGTTGTAAGACGGCGTTCCAAACATTAAAGGAGCGTTTGACCACAGCTCCAATCTTAGCATTGCCTAAGGAGAGTGAGAACTTTGAGGTTTATACAGATGCCTCAAAGAATGGGTTGGGATGTGTGTTGATGCAGAACGGTAAAGTCATTGTCTATGCTTCTAGGCAATTGAAGCCTTATGAGGAGAATTATCCTACACACGATCTAGAGTTGGGTGTAGTGGTGTTTGCTCTCAAGATTTGGAGACATTACCTTTATGGGGCGACCTTTAAGGTATTTTCAGATCACAAGAGTCTCAAGTACATCTTCACTCAAAAGGAGTTGAACATGAGACATAGGAGGTGGATGGAGTTGATTGTCGATTATGACATGGATATTATCTACCATGAAGGGAAAGGCAATGTAGTTGCAGATGCTTTGAGCAGGAAGAGTGTACATTCCTTGTGCACAACTATATCTTTGATGAGGTTGAGAGATGAGGTTGGGAAGTTTGGGATACATATGATGCAGATAGGGGATGCCATGGGAGATTTGTCATTGCAGCCTGACCTATATGATGATATTCGAGGTAAACAGGCATTGGATCCTAAGATGGTGGAGTGGAGAGCTGGAGTAGAGAAAGGGAAAGTGTCTAGATTCTCTATTCATACAGATGGTAATTTGAGGTTTGATGGGAGGTGGTGTGTCCCTAATGATGAGGAGCTGAAAAAGACAATCATGACAGAGACACATTGTACACCATATTCGGTACACCCAAGTGGTGACAAGCTGTACAAGGACTTAAAGAAGACGTTTTGGTGGCCTGGGATGAAGAAAGAAACAGCTGAGTTTGTGGCCCATTGTTTGACATGTCAGAGAGTTAAAGGGGAACAACGATGACCACAAGGTAAGATTCAGTCTCTTGAGGTACCTGAGTGGAAGTGGAAATCCATTTCTATGGGTTTTATCGTGGGTTTGCCAAAGAGTCAGCAGGGTAACAACATGATATGGGTTATAGTGGATCGACTGACCAAGTCAGCTCATTTTGTGCCAATGAAAGACACATGGACTAAGGCACAATTAGCTATGGCTTATCGGAAGAATGTGCTAAGGTTACATTGGGTGCCTAAAGATATAGTATCTGACAGAGATACAAGGTTTATCTCAAGGTTTTGGAAAGAGTTGCAGGAATCTTTGGGAACGACATTGAAGATGAATACAACATTTCATCCTGCAATAGATGGTCAGACAGAGAGAACAATTAAGACTCTTGAGGATATGTTACGAGTTTGTGTGATGGACTTTGGTGGTAGCTGGGAACAGAGGTTGGATTTGATTGATTTTTCTTACAATACAGCTATCACACTAGTATTGACATGGCGCCATTTGAGGCCTTATATGGGAGGAGATGTAGAAGTCCGATTTTTTGGGACGACAGTGCTGAGGCAGTGGTTTTGGGACCAGAGATGGTACATGAGATGGTTGAGCAGATAAAGATGATTATAGAGAGGATGCGAGCAGCTCAGGATAGGCAAAAGAGTTATACAGATCTACACCGCCGGGATATCGAGTTTCAGGTTGGGGACACGGTTCTTCTGAAAGTGTCTCCTATGCGTGGGGTTATGAGATTTGGGAATAAAGGCAAGCTGAGTCAGAAGTTCATCGGACCATATGATAGTTGTGATTGATTGTATCTGTCTGTGATCTTCGGGGTGCGTCCCTGGCTGAGTGGGGTCACTTGCGGGAGTGGCTTCACGCCCATTATTCGCCTTCTGTGGAACCCACCACAGAAAGGATGTGCACATTAATGGATTTGGGTTATTCGCTCTATGGTATGAGCGGGGCTTAGGTGGGAATGGCTGCGGTCCCCCACTGGCAGAGTGGAGTAACCTGTTGCGATGGGTACTCTGGCAGGACTACACACTTTGGTGTGTAGTCAGTGATGAGGAGTTGATTATGGAGTTTGGGTTATGTGACGATTGAGATGTGTTGGTTTCTATCTTATTATAATTATATATATGATTGTGTGATTAGTACTGACCCCTTCTTTGTTTTGAAAAACTGTGGTGATCCGTGAGCAGTTGTTGAGCAGTTGTTGAGCAGGTATGAGTCGAGGCATATGGGCTAGCTGGGATGTGTCACCACGAGATGATAGAGTCTTCCGCTGTAGTTTGAGTAGTTTGTCAGACATTTTGTTTAGTTGTCAGACATTTTGTATTAGAACATGTAACCGTATTTTATCAGTTGGTTTTGGATTGGATTCACTAAACTTTATACTATTTAAATGTTGTTTCTTTATTGTCTTTTGATCATCATTGCCTCGGGAAACCGAGATGGTGACATCTTTATACCTGAGTGGTCCTGGTAAGGCACTTGGAGTATGGGGGTGTCACACAAATTCCATGAGTTCTCAAACGCCAATGATAAATTGAAATCCGGAATCGAATTCCATGCATGTGATCTCCAAACAAATTTTTGGAATTGGATTTGGAATTGAATTCAAACATTTTGTAAAGTTAAATTAAACTTTACTCCAATTCAAGAAGAGCATAAATTACATTCAAATTATCCTTAAAGTCGGTAGTTTAAATGCCCTCTCTATCACTCAAATATGGTGTACTTTTTTTTTTTGAAATACGAATACTATGCAATTTATGATATGATTAACATTCAAATTAAAAATACATTTTGTAACAAGAATTTAGTGAGAATTTATGCTAAAGGTATTACTTCCTCTAACTCAATAAATTACATGTTAAGAGAATGGAATTGCAAGGTATGATCTTTTTCATTAGAAAAACCCGAATCGACGAGATATGATCCCGTAACACATTGATACGGTAAATATACGATACAATATAATATGCTAACTATAGAATAATACGCATACCCCCCCCCCAAGTTGGAGCATGGAGATCAAGAATGCCCAACTTGCGGAGAAGGTAAGTAAATTGAGTAACATCCAAAGGCTTTGTGAAAATATCCGCTAGCTGTTCATTCGTAGGAACATGTGACGGTAGAATAAGACCTTCTGTGATAGCATCCCGAATAAAATGACAGTCGATTTCAATATGTTTTGTCCTTTAATGAAAAACGGGATTTTGAGCAAGATGCAAAGGAGATTGATTATCACATGACAGGCGCATAGGGTCAAAGATAGGGACATCCAGGCTCGCAATCAAACTCTTGAGTTATTTTAGTTCGCAGAGAGTGGTATTCATGGAACGATACTTAACTTCGGTATAGGATAGTGAGTGCGTTGCTTCTTTGTTTTCCACGAGACAGGAGAGGAACCAAGAAATACAATCCATCCCGTCACGGACGATGAGTCGACGGACACGTACCTCAGTCGGAGTCACACCATCCAGAGACAGTAAAGTTGCTGTCAGCTTTCAATAGAATACCTTGGCCTGAGCTACCTTTGAGATAGCGAACAAAACATAAGGCGGCCTCCATATGAGCCTCACGTGGTTGATAAAGGAATTGGGACAAAATGTGAACGACAAAACACAAATCAGGACAAGTGACAACGAAATATACCAACCGTTCTACCAACCTTTGATAGTGTTCGGGATCAGCCAGAAGGGCACTTTGATCCGTGCCAAGCTGCAAATTAGGCTCCATATGTGTTGTGGCTGGTTTAGCACCCAAGAGGCCCGTTTCCGTCACAATATCAAGGGAATACTTACGTTGATTAAGGTTGATCCCCTCAGCACTTCGGGCAACCTCAAGCCAAGAAAATATTTTAAAGGACCCAAGTCCTTCATATGGAAGCAACGATTTAAGTAAGTTTTGAAAGACAAAATTGTAGGCCCGTCATTCCCAACAATTACAAGATCGTCAACATAAATTAGGACATACAAGCGTACCTCGTTGTGGGAATACGTGAATATCAAATAGTCGGAGTAAGACTGAGAGAAGCCATAGTCACGTAGAGCACCAGCTAGCTTTTCAAACCAATAGCGAGGAGCTTGACGGAGACCATATAAGGATTTATTCAAGCGACAAACCTTGCCTTCATGACCTTGACTGAAACCCGGAGGAAGTTTCACATAAACTTCTTCAGCTAAGTCTCTGTGTAAAAATGCATTACGCACATCCATTTGGTGCAATTCCCATTTTTTGACGGCATCAACAACTAGGAAAGTTCGAACGGTGACCATTTTAACAACATGGGCAAAATTTTCTCCATAATCAAGACCTTATACCTGATGATTGCCAAAAACAACCAAACGGGCCTTGAGACGCTCAATGGAACCATCAGACTTATACTTTATTTTATAAACCCATCGACAGCCCAGTGCTTTCTTATCCGGTGGAAGATCAGATAAAACCCAATGATGGTATAAGTCTTAACCTCGCAAGTGCACGTATCGTTGCACTAGTAAGGGTCGGACACGAGGAGCAAAATGAGACTACTAATCGTTCCGTCCGATAGTTTAGCTAAGTCAAATAAGAGCAAGGTTGGGGTATTATCTAAAAACTAAGCTAAATAACATGTAGTAAATAAACTAAGTAATGCTAAGATCAAGAAACAAGCAATTGAATACGTATTTTAATCAATAAATGAGAGGCCTAGGGGGTGACTTCAACCACCAACACTTGTGTTTCACCACTTAATTTTGTTATTTTAGTTGTCAAAGGGTAGATGTCGGGAGGAAAGTCGTTAGGTCGCCTATTGTCTCCCTCCCGGGTTCACAATAGGACACTAGTACTATAATCCAACTCCGATCCCTCCCGGGCTCATGGATCAAAATCCCAACTCTAGCTAGGGTCAAGGCTCATCGAAATTGGCCTATTTCCGCTCACCTCTCACCAAGACTCAAGTCATTAGGTACGCGATAATCCCCGGTCATCCCACTCCCTCTCCCAAGGGTCGATTTCAAACCGATAACTAAAGGCACCCTTCTCAAGTTCACCCTCCCGGGTTCAACTCAAGTAGGCAACTACTCTACATAAAGTGCATCAACTCCAAACCTACCTAGCCAACTCCCATTGAAAGTCCAGAGTCTAAAGTCAACTACAATCTCTATTGAGCAATATCAAGTCAATCCTTAGTTAATCCAACAAATCCCCTTTTAACAACTAATTTAGTGAAATTAAATAGGTGAACAACTCAGGTTGGGGTCTAATCACACCCTAGTAAATAGACTACTCACTAATCATGTTTGTTGTGGCAAGACAATTAATAAAGTTGGATACTTTGACAGTAAACATGGTGATAATATGAATTCTACGATAAAACATGCAATAACTATATGAAATAAGGAAGTCTAATGATTAAACTAAGAGTAGGATGAATTAATTCAAAAAGGAACAAACTTTATCATATTTAATCAAAAGTACAAGTTTTATAAGGAGGACTTCAATTAGAAGCATAAACAACAAACAAGAGAGAGATTTTGACTAAACTCGCAACAAACAACAAATTCCAACAACTACTTGCAAAATGAGATCTAAAAGAAAGCAAATAAATCAATTTATGAACAAAGGAGAAAAAGGAAAAGGAAAGAAGTAATACTAAACTATGGGATGGATGAATAATAATAAAGAACAAAGTAAGAACAATAACAATAATCTTGATTGATGAAGAATGATTAACAAGTTACAAAAGGATTTGAGTTTTCCTCTCTTAACCTTACAAATCTCTTTCACAAATTGGGATTAGATACCTAATTTTCAGGAAAATTAGCTATTTATATAAAGTACAAAAATCCACCTTTTGGAAATACAAGAGAAGATGAAAATTGCTACTGAGGGAGTAAATTGTACCCAGTCGGGTACAATTATACCCGGTCGGGTAAAACGCCAAAGTAAGCTTAAAAACGCCAAACACGTGTGAGATAACCGGTCGGGTGTAGAGACGCCTGGTCGGGTGTGATTAGCTCCCCCGGCTGTAATTCCTCCTTGTTGCTTCCTTCCTTCAAGCAATTCCCGCTCCAACTCCGTCTCGCATGAGCTCCCGAGCAAGGTACCTACAAGAAGGTCAAAAAAAGCAAGTAACATGGCCCAAAAATTCCATATGAGCAAAGCATGGTGGGAGTGATAAAGATTAAGCTAAAATCAGTTAAAGGGACATACTAAGCTAGCTAAGGGGCGACAAAAAGGGGTCCTAAGCATTGATTTATGAGAGGTAAAATGGAATTATCACCCAAGTATCATTTTTCTCAATAGCGGTAATTTCCTCATGCATTGCTCGACACCACCTATCATCACGAATAACAATTCTAAATGAGAGAGGCTCGACGCCTGCAGTTATAGCTGCAAGAAAAGTTTTGTGTCGACTAGAAAATCTTTCACAATTAACATAATTTGCTAAAGTGTAAGAAGTACCCGAGGGCGATGAAGGCAGACTCGGTGAGCTAGACGAAGATGGACTGTTAGTAGTATCTAGGACATAACCACGCAAAAGAGAATTAGGAATTTTGATTCGATGACCACGGTCGAGGTCAGGTATGACTGGAGGATCCTCAACTGGGGGCTCAACATTCGGAACATCAGTAGCATCAGGCTCGGCATTAGGCATGGTGGAGGGCTCGGTTTGGGTCGTAGTATGAGACTCACTCGCCGGTTCAGGAGACTCGGGTGGCTCGTCATCAAAGGGTATTGAAGTTGGATCAAGAGAGGCAGGGGTAATGGGCGTAATGAAGAAGAATGAATCCTCATGAAAAATAACATCACGGGAAATGAAAAACATTTCCGTCTCTAAATCATAAACTTTCCAGCCTTTTTTATTATGAGGATAACCCAAAAAAATGCATTTTCGACTACGGGGCTCATATTTATCACTGTGAGTCTTCTGATTGTGAGCAAAGCAAAGACACCCAAATACCCTTAATTTTCTATAAGACGATGAAACACCTAACAAAACTTCATATGGCAATTTATGAGCAAGTAAAGTGGACGGAGTACAGTTAATTAAATAGGCAGTAGTAAGAATGCACTCACCCCAAAAATGTTTAGGAAGGTTTCCTTGAAAACGTAATGCCTGAGCAACATTAAGAATGTGACGATGCTTACGTTCGACACCCTCATTTTGTTGAGGCGTGCCAATACAAGATGTCTGAAAATGAATACCGTGCTACAGAAAATACTCGGCCATACAATTAAACTCATTTCCGTTGTCACTGCGTACAACCTTCACCTGTTTATAATATTGTGTATGAACCATGGCTAGACAATTCATAAACATGCTCATAACTTCTGTTTTTTCGAGTAGCAAATAAACTCAAACAGAACACGAGCGATCATAAAAAATGGTCAAAAAATATTTAGCCCCGCAAGATGATGGGATACGATACGGACCCCATAGGTCACAATGTATTAGTTCAAATATTTATGAAGCAATATTGTCACTTAAATCAAAATTATGACGAGTCTATTTGGCTAGATGCACACGTCACACACCAAATGTTTATTAGAAATCACATTAGAAGCTAAAGGTATAAATTTGACCGCTTTGTGATCACCAAGTATTCGATGCCATAAATCATACGACCATGTCATGCCTAAGGTATTGATCGAAAACTTGTCCTCCAACCGAAGCAAATACAGTCCATCTCGTAGCTTACTTACTCCAATCATCATCCTCGAGGAACGGTCCTGTATAAAACAAGAATCTTTAGCAAATTCTAACATATAGTTATTGTCGGTTGTTAATTGTGAAACATTAATTAAATTGCACATTAAACTTGGGACAAATAAACCCCGATGGAGAGTGATATTTTTATCGACACACACCGTCCCCATGATGGTAGCCATAAGTCGTTGTCCATTCGGCAGAGCAACGGGCCGTGGTGAAATTGCAGTTTGCTCTACAAATAAAGTCAAGTCACCTGTCACATGATTAGATGCACGAGTATCGATAATCCATTTAACACACGTACCAGACAATCAATCGGAGGAATGAATAGAGTAAAAGGTAGTAGGAGTATCGTGCACAGTGGTAAGAACGTTGGCTCGAACAAGCTGACCATCATCAACACGGCCTTGGCCACCTGTGCTGCCTGCCCCTGACCCACCTACACCACCGGCTCCTGCTACTTGCCCTTTCCCACGGTGCAATTCAGCCAATGTACGAGGGCGACTGCTCCACCAATCTGGAAATTTATTCTGTTTTATAAAACATGATTTAAGGTCATGACCATGAATTGTACAGCGGGAGCAAAACAATTTGCGACGCTCCCGTTTTTCTTTGTCACGAATTGCTTTCCAATCAGCGGGAGTACGAGAGACCCCGGAACAGCATACACCATTACATCAGGCACCTTCTGGGACGAAGGCAGGGACGATGCTTCACCCAATAGGCATTCAACTTGTAACGCAACATGATAACCACGATTAAGAGTAGGTAGCGGTTCTAGTTGAAATTGTTGAGTTCGGAGATTACCGTGTAAACTGATATCGAGGCCCATAAAATATTGGTGAAGCCGTTCATTGTCAAGGCGTTGAATAGCCTGTGAAGAAATATCACAGAGACACCTTCCGCATTTACGCGCGAACGGCGGCTCACGAACAACAAGTTCGTCCCAAAGAGATTTTAATTGACCATAGTAGGCGGTAACGGCTATACCTTTTGCTTGCTTACAATTTCCGAGTGCAGTCTTAAGCGCGTGAAGAGACGTACCATCAACAACGGCAAAGCGTTCCTCCAGATCGAACCAAAGTGCAGCAGCTTCTTCAACATAAGGGACACTCGTAAGCACAGAAGGGTCAATCGTATTTAATAGCCATTGAACAATGGTGCAATTGACCACCTCCCATTGTTCAAGCATAAATTGGTCAGTCGGTTTTTTGACTGTTCCATCGCAAAAACCAAATTTGCGACGGGATTTCAGCGACATTCGCATAGATCGACTCCAATTCTCATAATTGTTACTCGTCAATTGAACCCGATAGATTTGTATACCAGGTATATCACCATTGCCGAGATAGTAAGGAGAAAGGGGGTATTTTTGGTAAATTTTCTGGAATTTTTGGGATATCGTCTCCTGATGTTTTTGGGATGTCGTCTCCTGTCATGAGGAAGGAGATGATTGCGGATTTTTTTTTTTTTTTAGATAGAATTAGGGTTGACTCGATACCATGTCAGGAGAATGGAATCACAAAGTATGATCTTTCTCATTAGCAAAACCCGAATATATAGTTACAAGTGTATCCTATAAAAATAGGATAATCATATCAACGAGATATGATTCCGTATCACATTGATACGTTAAATATACGATACAATATAATATGCTAACTATAGAATATTACGCCTAACATTACATTTAACTAAAATACTTCTTATAAATTTTCCGTTAAGTTGAGTGTATGTTCAAATAGCAAAATAAATTTGTATAATAATGAAATGGTAAAAAACATGGAAGGCATTTGAAAGGGGGGAGTATATGTTGTTCACAAAATCTAATTTGATGGCATTATCCGTTTTAAGCTTATAAATGATTAAATATTATATAATTTGCATAGATAAGACATAAAAAAAATATTTAGATATTAGCAGAAGATTTATCTTATAGGAGTATATGCAAGTACTCCCTCCTATTCACTATATTCTTCCCCTTTCCTTTTTGCACAAGAAATAAGAAACCGGATTTGGACCACACAAAACATACTACACCACATGTAATTTAATTTGGACCACACAAAACAAGCCAAAAAGAGAAATAGGGAAGAAAACCCGAATAACCCGAATAAGGAAATAAGGAAGAAAATAGTGAATATGAGGGAGTATTAGATTATTTAACCCGTTTTATCTTAATATGAATGTATCCATTTTAAGAGAGACTTATTGTATTTTGTCTAGGCCAATGCTATCAAGAATCGAGCCAAAGGCGTTTAATTCGAAATCCGACCATGCATATCTATATTGGGGTGCGTTGATATTCTTCCAATTCCATGCTTCATATTCCACATTTGTTGCCCTTATTTTAAGCTGCGTAAAGCTACCTGTGTTGGTTGTGTAATGTGCGAACTGCAAAGGCTACTTGACGCTCAATTTCAAAGTAAAGGGATAAATAAAGAAATCCAAAAGTGGAAAAGCCAACCCAATACTAAATACTCGAATAATGAATGCATCATGGCTAAGGATAACCATGTCAAATATGTCAAATTTCTACTTGATCCGAAATGTTGACCCGTTTTTAAGGATAACTAATCTATATTCTTAGTTTGTGATTCTAAATAACTCAGGGCCATGCTACCAATCTTCTCTTCTCATCTTTTCATAATCGACTAAATTAATATATATTGGGTAGGGTTACAAGACAACTAGATGAAGCAAAATAAATGATATTTTAAGTTGTGATACGAGAAGGTTGTAATAGGAACATTATGATTATGGAAGACCATATATTTCACTTTATTTTAGTTTGTTGGACAAAAATGATTCTCATTCTATTAGCTTTTTGTAATAATTTTATAGTAGAGGTGCTTAAATGTGGTTTGAGCCGGATGTGGATCAGGCTAACATGATTTTTTTGGCCCACTAACATGCTTGTTAACAGATTTTGGGTTGGTTTGTGGCTTGGACCTTTGTAAATTTTAGAAAATATATTGTCCAAACCTGTTCTATTAGCAAGCCGAATAGAAAGAGTCTAATGAGTCATCCAGTTCATAAACAGCTCTATTTTATATTGTGAACTAGAGGCAAGTGCTAACTAGAAATAAAAGAAAACATGGTCTAGCTAGCGAACAATGCAAAAAAATAATAAAAAAAAATTCTTTGACATGAGCTGTGGTTTTGTTGCACATTGAAAATTGAAAATTGAAAATACATAATAAAAGAGTAAATTTTTTTTTGGTTAAAGTTGGTATATGCAGTAACAATGTCAGAATTTGAAGTTAAGAAGGACGGAAATTTTTAATAGAGGCGTGCAACTAATCTGATAAGCAATACTTGAAAATTTCGAAAACTCAACTAAAAACTTTGAAGTTTTCATTTATCAGATCAACGAAAACGAGCCTCCATGCTATCCTCCCCTTCACTCCATCCCTGGATACATGCAAATCAACATATATCATATATGTACAAATGAATGTTTTGCGATGAAAGTAATACAAAGGCATGCATATAAGACATAACACATAAAACTACAGTTTACTTCATTCTAATGGTCCTATATAAATAGACGTATCATGTAAGTTTCCAGCATCCCATATGTCTTCTCGTCCTACACTCCTTACCTTTAGAAATTCTCAATTATTGAATTTTAAAGAATATCGCATGAAATGTTGAATTCGATCGAGATTGATCATATATTTAGTGGCTCCTTTGTATGGCCCCTTTTTCTTCGAACGATCATTGTTTTTGTGTACAATTAATGTATTGTTCTTAACACTTACTAGTAATTTAGTATAGACAACACCTATTATTATGCTCTTCCTACTTAGGTTTGGATTGCTAATTTTTGTGCTACTTTCGTTGTATCTTTCCTCCCGTTGTTAACTTTATTCAATGTGCTATGTCTTGATGGTGATAGTATAAAAGTTACCACTTCCACTCCATGATTTTATAATGTTTGTCAAATATATGTTAGGTATATTTTTATTAAGCATACACGGAGTACAACTAGATGAAACTAGTTTTTGAAACTGAAAGTATTATTAAAAGTAACAACTTACATATTTATTGGATTTAGTAAATTATTAAATTTTAGAAAACTTCACTTTGTCTACTATCCATACCCTTTTGATACTATGATTTTCTTTATTCGAAATACTATGATTTTTTTCTCGAATTTTGATAAGTTATTGGCAAGTCGTCTAAGTATGCGGCTGAGGTAAATTAGACTTGTCAAAATTGAGCCGATTCGAATAACCTTACCCGACACCCAAATTCAGGATCAAGGCTTGATCTGAACCCGAATTGTGTAAAACAATGAATAAGTAACTCCTTATATGAAACTTCATTTGTCCCACTCATTTGTTTGCTTATTCCATTTTGAGTTGTTTTAACCAATTGTGTGCCTTTATATTTTAGGAATGCCTTTTATAAGCAATTTGATACTCCACACTCAATTTAATTCACTTGTTATTTAATAATTGCCCCACTTCTCTTTTCTTGGCATTTGTGTCCAAACCAAAACCAAATAAATGAATGATCGGGACGAAAGGACTCAAGGGAGTATGAAACTTCATATTTTATTTACCCAATTGCTATTACACAAACTGGAACTATTGCAATGCGACACATGTTATTTTCCTACCCTGTTGACGTATCAATGTTTACGTTCTCTTATTAATGTAGTCAGAGACGGTTTATCAGGAGATTTACTGTTTTGGGTAGCAGCAACTATCGTATTTGTATTGTCTCGTGTAATTGTCTTATCCTTCTCCCACGCACATTTAAGTTGCTTATTATTATTTTTGTTTCTATTCCGTTGTTCATAATTTCCTATCCTTCTACTAGACATTAATTTATTTATTAAGTTATTCGGATGTTTGTTCTATAATCAAATCCCTAGTGATTAAACCTCAACTTGATTAGAATGATTAAATATCAAATAACATACGTCTTGCAATGGACTTAAAATCATTTATATAATTGCACATTTTTCTATTTTGTTTTTTTGCTACAATTTATGATTCAGTAATACGCTGGCTACATATGATTTCTAAAATGATTATATACTGATTGTCTCATAACTAAATGAGGTTGGACATTAAAATTTGATAAGGGATGTGAATATTAGTTGTACAAATAATAATAATAATAAATATATGATTATATTGGAACAATATTTCTCTTTTAAATAGAAAAATCTGTCAAAATAATAAAAGTGTAAACTTCCCGTTAAATTGGAGGGAGTACATAAATAACATAAATATATACATATTTATGCAAAGAACTCTTGAATACATAAAAATTTCAAGAATTGTGATCACGGTATCCTAATAATATACATATTGATGTTCAAAGTTTAAGGACTATCAAGTTTAGTGTTTGCATCTTACAAAGCCGCTTTGATATATGAAAATAATTAAGTAACTTTAAGTGTTCGAGTTCAATGAGCGTCCAAACTCGATCCAAATCATCCCAACATCCAAATTGCAAAACCGATAAACATCGCATGATGCAATACAAATTTCTACAAAGCCAATCTCCTAAAGGTACTATATTGGTTTGTTTTTTACGTACATAATATCTCATCTCCGTGCAAACTTAACCCTTTATTACCCTCTTATCTAATAACTTGACAATCCTAATTTGTTGTCCTTGCAAAATAATAATCCATCAAACATATTATATTAGAAAGAATCAAAATTTTCAAATTACTTTCTAAAATTAAACTATTGAGACTATAATACTTTTTTTTGCCTAATGAAGCGCGCGCCTAGTTGCATTACTATTGACCCTATTAATATAATATAACAAAAATATTGATCATTAATCAGTTACTTGCTCCATCCTAATTATTTGTTTAACCTTGATTAAAATACCCTTCACAAAGAATTAAAAAGAAAAGAAATGATTGAGACGGATTATGATATAACGAATTAAATCTCAATTTAAACTTCTACCTATTCTAGAAGACTAACCATATGACCGTATGCATAGTTTAGTGGAGTATATAAACAAAGAATGTGTATCATAGGAACTACATGCATGCATTTCTCAGCAAAACTTACCTATATGAATAGCTATTATCCGGTTTCTTTCCTTTTTATGGAGCTTATGGCGTGTACGGAATGAGATGATTTTTTCGGGGAAATCTTTTTCGCTGGACTATTTCTTTGCGTTCCATGCTAGCACTATGAAGACAACTTTGGAAGCAGAGTCTCACTTTTCCTCTAAAGCCTCTGACAAGGGTCATGATCTTTATGATCCTCTGGACTCTTTGAGGAGTGAAATTCGTAATCATTTTCCGTTCTTTTTGGTGGGAGGAAAAGGTTCATGTGCGCCGTTTCGTGTTAAAGTTGATGCGAGTTGGGTAGGTTCTTTTCATGCTTCTGCAGGTTGGATTGTTTATTCACCTGATGGGGTATGTCACGGAACTTTTGCTAAAAGGTTTTATGCTGAATCTGCTATCCAAGCTGAAGCGAGCGGCATAAAAGAAGTTTTGAGATGGGCCGTGGATAGTAATATTCTTCACTTGGATGTGTCCTCTGATTGTCTTCAGTTCCTACTTCAACTTGCTAAGGTGGAGACGTCGCATCATTTGATCCGGGGGCTCCTTCATGATATTGAGTCTTATCATTCGTTGTTTCATTGTATTTGTTTTAGTTTTTTACCACGTCGTCTTAATAAGGTTGCCCATAACCTAGCTAGAGCTGAATTGAGATTGTAGTGCGGTCATTTTTACAGCTGCCAAAAAAAAAAAAAAAAAAAAGAATAGCTATTGAATTTCAAGTTCAATATTGTTGTTGCTTTCATATTGTACTTGCTTCTTATTGATTTCGATATTAATTATAACTTGGACTTAAAATATACGAAATTACCTTGTAATTACTTTACGGAATTATCAAATTTCCAAACAAACTACTCCATTTATTGTTGACGACTTCACTAATGAGCCAGTAAGTAATCTTTTGTTCTTCGGCTCCTGCAAAAAAACATAAAATTGGCAATTGGAACATATATAAACAAAAAAATTGCATGGAAAATTATAACCAATTCTAGTCATTATAGGGAAGAAAAAACGTGTATGCATCCAATCAATATAACAATAAGCAAATAGTAGCAAATATGAAATCAAAAGAGAACTACGAAAGAGGAATACTAATCATATTAGGTCCTTTTATACACAATAGAAGATCAACGAGTTGATTATTCCAATACAAACTCTATCATAAGATATTCCTTATTAATATTCCAATACAAAGTCTATCATCAGATTAGATTAGAATTTAGTTATCATTACCTTTTAGTAATACTTTATTATTATTATTATTGTTGAAATCATCCAATTGTTTCTAATAGACTAGTTATGGTAGATATTCTTTTGATTATCATCTCTAAATAAAAATATTATCTCTTAATAAAAGAAAAATAAATAATTTATATAGTTTCGAAAACTTGGGGGTCTCTATAATCGCTCGAAAAAAGCTTTCTTTATTAATATAGATAGATAGATAAATAGATAGATAGATAGATAGATAGATAGATAGATTTCAAAATTATCATGAGTGGTATTTTAAAGAACAAGCCATATGTGACACAGCGGCGGAGTCACATAGAAATTAGAAAGTAGTGGGATCTTGAGAGTTGAAACCTCACACCTTTCTGATAATTGACGTTTTTCATCATAAAATTTTGTCAGACTTGAAAATGTTATGTCTTTAAGACCCGTAATAAAAGATATGAATACAATTATATTAGAATAAACTTCACATCTAAACGATTTTAGCTACGCCACTAATGTGACAGATTACCTTATTTATGAGACCAGAATGATGTAACAAGTACTAACTAACTAGTAGTTCGTATAAACTTCGTGCAATACATGCACTATGGTATATACTATAAAGTTTTACATTTTATTGTTATAAATCTTTATTTTTTACTATATTATTTACATATTATAAATTGATTCATTATTTTTAAAGTTTTCCCTTCTTTAAATTTGATTAAGAAAAAAAAATTAAAAGTCAAAATTAATCAAAAGAGTTAAGTAGTGTCATGAAAATACTTTTCACACGAAGCTAATGATCTACTCTTAAAATATGTGTGTCGGACAAAGGAATGAATATCATATTTCTATTTTTTTTTTCCAGAATACAGTTGACGAATAATTGAACATGTTATGTAATGAAGACATGGTAGTAGCAGTAAGTATGTGTTGTGCAATTTTGCAAACAATGTGGAATTTGTTCATCGTGACATTGAGAGTACAACTTTGGTATCAAAAAAACGGGTTCGTGCCGGGGAGTAGGTGGTCTGGGTGGGGTGGTACGGTGGTCTGGCCGTGAAAGGGAGGCAGCTGTGCATGGTGGTTGGCCGGTGGAAGTTTCCAAACCAATTTTTATGAATAGATCAGTTAACCAAGTAGACAACGAATAATGTCTCGAATCACAAGTATAAATCCATCACATACAAAACTCGACAACACAGTGACATTCGATACACACTTTGTTTTTGAACATGAGCTGAAAGCATGACGATATAGCTCAACCACAAATCCCAACCACGCTTTGCTATTTACGTGTGGTCTGTTGTCTGGTCGATGAAATCAGTACAACTAAAACTTGAGCTTGTTTTATCGAAACAAAGCCTTTTCTTTCAGAAAGTGCTTCTATAGTACTAACCTATCATCTATTTGAAGAGTCTGATAACGAAAGTTGGACTGTGTAGATCGATGAAGTTAGTTTTCAAATCTAATGATTGTAAATAGATATTATCTCGAGGTTCCTCGCTCACTCCAGTCTGTGTTGCATATTCTAATGCCATTTCATAGTCCACCTGCAAAGACCAATTTTGAAAGAACAACCAAATCAAACAGTATTTGATTTAACTACAATATGATTGAACAAAGAAAAGATAAAAACAGTCACCAATGGCGTTTTCAAGCAAAAAAATGTACATGATCTTACCCTCGTTTTAGGACATCAGATCCAGATGACCCAATATGAAAATTACGTCCAGAGATAACAAGAATTGCATCAAATGATTGGTACTTCACAATAAAAACAAGTGCAACAGTAGCCGGTTTGCTTTCTTTCACCAAAATCCCAACCCTAAAATAATGAGTCTATACCTTAGTTTGAAAAGGCGCAGCGCACCAAGGCAAGGAAAGACCGAGGCAAATAATCGCAAGGCTTCACGAATGCGCGCGCCTTGTAGACGTGAGACGCACAATTTTTGCAAACAAATTTGTATTCTCTAGATAAAGTTTTGTGCAATATTTCCCTTTTAAAATTTTGAAAAAGGGCTAACATGTAAACGAGTAAACGTTAGAGAACAATGTGTCACAGAGAAGGGCATAATAAAAGAGCTAAAATGAAAAAGATAATTGAAATTGCATACTATTGCACCTTACTGCCTGCACGTTGTCTACAATGTGCCCTTAAGGTGCATCAAAGCTTTTTAGCTAGAACCTCATTGAGCCTTGGGCTTAAGCGTGCCTGAGGCACAATTTTTTCAACTAAGCTCTATACCATTGGAAATCGAAAATATAAGCCAAGGTGTTGATTATTCTATGCACTTAATTCTAGTGCCAAAAAAAAATAATGGACAGATATAAACGGGACAGAGGGAGAAGTGTCAGCCTGTCACACGATCAAATATCCAACTCTGATTTATTTCACTTCACAAGATGGAAAGGTTTACCTGTTCGACATGTTTAGCAAGTTTCTCTTTCAGTGTTTCAGCTGTCAAAGCACGAGTGGCGACCTTCCTCAATATTTCTGCATCCTCACCTTCATATTTTCTCTTTTTTGATGCTTGAAATTGACTTGCCTCGCTAAGCACTTCAAAAATGGCATTTGCAGCACTAGGAATATATCTGCAGTAGAACAAGCCACAAGCATGAGAAATTGTGGATGACTAATAGATAACAAAAAATGAATGAAATGGCTAGGTATTCACTTGCTCATGTTCTTCTTTCTTTCTTGCTGTTCCCTGGCCTGAATTCTTTTCACTATTTTGGATTTCAACTGGTTACAGCATTGCTGAATAGCAGACTGCAAAGATGGCATTGGCAGATAGTCAATGTTCCAACAGGTTCAGAAATTAAAAGAACCCAGGGACAAAAAAAAAATAACGAACATCAAGAGAAGATGACCATACCTTAACGGCAGAAGCAATCTCACTAATATCGTCACCAATATATTCTTTTCCAGTACCTTTGAAGGGGATTTTAGTGCTTACAATGCTTACAAAAATCCCAATTTTATCCTGAGCCTGGTTGATCTTGTAACTTCCCCAACTGCAAAAGTTACTTCAATGAGATTTCTTGCACAATAACTTCCAAGTATCTATGGAGGAAGCCAACAAGGTGAAAATTAATATTTACTTGATCCTCTTTACTGCTGTCCTTGTGATCACATCAGCACCTTGCTCGAACAAAAGTGGTATTCGGTTGGCAAAACGAAAAATGTTTAGACCCTGCAATATAGCAAGAACAAAAGATAAGAATCACGATGTCATAAAATGTTCCCAATAAATGTCCCCAATACATTTGTATGCATACTCTAAAACATGGCTGATGGGGTAAGGTAAAAACCGTAACGTGACAAGAATAACCAATATATCCAAGCAAACAACATTATAACTTTACCTTTTTTTTAACTTTCTTTTTAGGAAAGTATATTAACATATAAGCCTTTCCTGCATTACAATACCATTATCTGTTCCTAGAGTGAAACCCTGTCCCTACTTTTGAATGGCACATATCAACAATGAGGATGAAATACTCACATGTTTAACATCTTTACCGCCCACGCTGACTCCAGCCTCAACAATAAAAGGATGACCTTCAAATACTTGAGCACTGCACATGCATAAAGTACAAAATGGCCATGTTTAAAGTAAGATGAAACTGAAGTATTTTCTGTTTCATTACAAAAATCTATTACGAAACAGTAACGTAATTGCGCAAGTTTGCCAAGGCAAATATACAGCATCAAGTCACCAACACAGTCAAAAAGACAAAAATCAAGTGATGTGAACGGTAATACAGACCTGCCTGAGTGCGTAGCAACCATGTCAGGATGCAACTCTTTTATAATTCCTAATCGAAGATTGTACTCCCCTGCAGGACTGAGGCACTGCATATAGTTGACAACTCATATCAAAATGGAACGAAAGGTTCTCAGCTCAGCAAACTCAAACTCAATAGATGGAAGTAATGAATATGTTAGCATGGAGCAACTAACATCACCACTTGGATCATCAAATTTAGCCTGACGAAACAACTGACGAATGCGAACTATTTGCTGCGAGGTCAGTGACTTTACATCCATTTTGGGGCTGAATTCGGGGCCCATTTCCCCTACAGATTACAAACATACAATAACGGATGTCAATGTCTCATTTGACAACATACTTGAGCGAGCAGATTGATACCAAATCAAGACACTCAACCGTGACCACGTTTTATAAACTACTTAGGTAACCACGGTACAGCCACTGGACACCTTTGTTAACATAAATTTTGGTTATTTCTCTTTCATATACATCCTTAATCATATACAACTATCCTTTTTTACCCCTCATTTTTTCACTCATCTTTCTTTAAACTCCCCTTTCTCTTTCAATACCCGGAAAAAAAAATTTAACAAGTACTACTGTCGCCCCCTCCCCCACCGTCTTTACCACCTCCTATTGCCCCCTCCACCACTGCCGCCAATGTTCCTCATCGAACCCACACCTCTCACATTTCTAAAAGTTACATGTTGATTAACAGCAAAATCGAAAGGATGTGTCTTACGGCAACTTCTAAGTTAAATCTAAACACTCTCATTTTCCGTGCTACATTATACATCCAGATTCTTCTTCCTAATGATGACAACAACAAAATTTTAGTATCACCTGAAATTTATAGTCATGGTTTGGTTCAAATCATCATTCATGCCATATTTTGTCCCTCATTTGCCATTCTGCATAATTCACTAATGCCATAGTCTTGAATTTAATTAAAATAACCATATGCCAATCTCGTAAATTTCTATTATCTAATTAGGAGGTTTTCCCCAATCATGTACATGAAAGAGCAATTACAATATCTTAAGATCTTTAATTGACAAGTGAAAGGGTTTCAGTAATAGTAATATCTTATAGAAGTTATTCGTCGCAGAGCATTGCAAGATAATCATCTATGATCTTGTCAAAATTTCGCAGTAATTTTGAATTTTCCATTTCATTTCAAAGTGCTACCACTCTGTAAAACACTACAATTATGGTTTCAGACCTTTCTGGTTCATTGGGGAAGTCTAGGAATATAGGAGGTGTCAAGCCAGTATACCACATTTGACGCCCATATGACAAACATAACATAACTGTACAACAAGAGGAAGCATGCATAATGAGATCCACAGACACTATCTTACATTCTTACCAATCAGACGCTCAGCATGGGATTTTCCAATACTCACAAACTCATGCTGAAGAAACTGCAACAGATTCTGCTTTGAAGTTTCCCCAATTAGCCGCTTGATGAGGAGTAGATCAACCGCTGATGGATGATACTTTGTTTCCATGGGCACAGGAGGCATGACATCTGTTCTCCGAGCGAATCTTACGGTCACATTTTTACTGCATTTGAGAAATATTTTTTTAAACAAAAAACCCCCAAAAGGTGTCCCAAATTGGAGACAAGAACAAGTTTTCCATACAGAACACAGCAAGTGAGTAATACTGCCACAAGGATACAAATGGAAATGTAAGGCATGGGCCGGGAAAATAATAACAAGAGACGGACAACATACTCAGCTGTTTCTGAGACAAACTTAAAGAGGAATTGGGCATAAGGTGTGATGACAGCCATCTGACGCATGTAATGCAAGATCTTGGACTGTAGGAGGAAAATGTTACCAATAATCAGAATAAATGCATAACCTGTACGTAGTCACTACTGAGCAAAGATGAGCAGCAATTGTCATGCATACCCTGTAGGTAGTCCAGTTACCCTCGATGACAATCTGAATTTCAGCTCCATGCCACCGGTCCTTGTTTTCACGCTTGTCATGCAAATGAACATGAGGGATATTCCTAAAAGCAAACCATTATATATTTATATGGGTGAACAAATACTATACAACAGCAATAACAACAACAACAGCAATGCCTTAATCCCTAAATGATTTGGAGACTGGGGGTAGGTTGACATGAGTCATGATCTGAACTCATCAAAGATCGATTGCATATATAAAATATAACGGAAGAAAATGGATACGGAAAAGGGGAAAGGAAAACATGAGAAACTGTGAATCTGAATTTGAGATCATACTGATGGATGTCAATGTCCAGCCTGCAAAATGTGGTAAAATTTTGGTTCTGCATTGCTGATGAGATCTCTATGGGCAGTCCCGTACTCATCTTCGACCAAATCAAAGCCTACATAAGCGTTACACAGATAACATAAACCAAACAGCACTTATAGAAATGAAAGTGCCTGCAGAAGGACACACTGACCATCTTTGCACCTAAACCAAACTTGCCACGTGTTTGTTTCAGTCCATATTTAGTTCCAGATAGAACTGCACAATTTGTCAAGTTAAATCAGACAAAAACTAAAAGCATACATCAGATACAAGTTGGGATGAAACAAAAACCTCTCCCAAACATATTTGGTATATCATCATGTGGCATCCCCTTTCCATTATCCTGCAGCGAAGAAAAATACAAGTGAAGGGGCAAGGAGATAGACACATAATTGCAAAGAATGCAGAGAGAAAATCTGGGTAGAGGTTGAATGAGAAAGTGAATGACACACCTTACAAGTGACCCTGTAAAATGAGGCTTCACCGCGACCTTTGATGGGCCTTGCGGTAGGCTCCTTAAATTTCTTGCCTGAAGCAGCATTTTTGGCCTGAATTTCTTGATCTCGGGCTTCCTTGACGAGACGTTTCTATTAAGATTAAAGCAAGAAAACCTAGAAATAAGTTGATAGTTGGACATAAAATTGCAATGGCATTGGTGACGTTAATGACGAGGCAGAGTGATGTTAGGGTTAGAAGGTGAGAGAGAGAGAGGGACCTGGCGAGCCTTAGTAGATTCAAAATCGTCATACAAAGCCTGATCAACACGTTCTCGATCAATGAGACCAATCATGGAGTTAAATTTAGTCTTGCCAATCTCTTCACTGAAAAAAATAGAAATGAGTTGGGGTGTAATGACTTAATGAGGCGAGTGATGAACGAAAGAAAAAGCGGGGGGAAAGAAGTAAAGACAGACATGGTAATCTCGACAAGAGGAAGGTTGGAGATTGACTCAGCGGAATCAAGCGAATTTTCAACAAGCTCCCGGACAGTTGTATATAGGGATTTACCCGGCTTCAGGCAAAGGGATAACATGACAAATTAGTTACAGTAAAATGTTACGAGCGAGCGAGGGGGAAATAAAGCAAATGTAAACTAGACTGAATAACAGTAGTAGTAGTAGTAAGTAGTAACAGCATACATTGTCAAAACCCGCAATATTTTTGTTGTCTGCAAAGAACTCGGCGGGGGATTCTGGGGAAGCATTACAGTTTGCAATAATTAAATTAAATAATGGGTTATTCTACATGGTGACCCTGAACTTTTTCAGATCCCACGCGGTAACCCTGCAAATCAGAAAATAAAAATGGTAACCCTGAACTTCAATATTATATATCTCCGTAACCCTTAACTAAAATTCCGTCAATTTGCACCGTTAAGTGATGATGTGTCGTGTGATGTGGCTATTTGGTCTTGATGTGGCGTGTGACATGTATTACAAGGCGGGATTAATTAGTTAGTCGTATTAGTTAGATTTAATAAGTAGTCGGGTTTTTAATATATTATAAGTATCATTATTATTTTATTAATTTATTATGTAGGCGAGACGGGATTGCAAGGCGAGATTGCGAGACGGAATAATGTAAGATGAAAAACAAACAAAAACGACGCAAGTTAAACCATCTTCTACACCACCCCGCACCACCACCGTGGCTACCACCTCAGACCACCACCGTGGCTACCACCTCAGACCACCACGCCAGCACCCCCTCTCGCCGACCTCCACCATGGCGACACCAGAAGCAGCCCAAAATTCATCCCCTCTCCATAAAACCCAGATCTAGTGTTTTTAGGGGGGTGAGATGAGATTACAAGGGTGGGGGAAAAGATTAAGGGTGTCGGGTTTCGACGGGCGACGGTGGTATTGGTGTTTCGTCGGGCAGCTGCGGACGGTGAAGGGTGGGGAGTCGCTGACGATAGTTCGACGAAGGTTGATGAAAGGTGGGGTGGCGGCGACGATAGTGGTGGTTATGGCGGAGGCTGTGATTGTGGTGGATTGGTTTTTTTTTTCTTTAATTTATTCATAAACATCCTAGTCATTAGCCACATCAGCGAACATTAGCCATGTCATTCGCCACATATGACACTTAACGGCCCATTTTGACGGAATTAAACTTCAAGGTCACGTTAATTACATTTAAGGGACTTCAGGGTTACCAAAAACTTTTTTATTTTGTAGGGTTCTACAGTGTGATTCGAAAAAGTTGGAGTCGTGTGTAGAAAAAAACCCTTAAATAATTAAGAAACCCCCTAATCTCGAAATACATAAATGAATATAAATAGAAAGAAGAAGAAGAAGAAGAAGAACAAACTCTGCTTCAGAATGCTATCCTTGGGTTTCCTGGGGTTCTTCGGTTTCGTCGTTTTCGTCGTCGTCTTCTTCTTCTTCGTCTGCTCACTCGAACTCGGACTCTGACTCTCGCTCTCGCTCTCGCTCTCCATTTTAACTGTAAACCAATCTCAAGAATTAATCAATCGAAATCGCTCTTCTTCTTTTTTCTTCTTCTCCTTCTTGTTTTATATCCCCAGTTCCGCACTGTTAGTGGTGGACTGGTGTCCTGCACTCCTGCTTGCTTACTGGGTTTACTCGATTTTTTAAATATTTCGTACTTAGGATAAATTAGAAATAACCACCACGTATTTACGTAATTTTACAAATAACCACCTTGTATTTTTGTTATGTTTGGGTAAAGTTAGTGAATGTAAATAAGTGGGGGTAATATGGGTATTTCGCGTAAAATTTTCATCAACGAGTCGGAATATATGAAAAACGAGTATCGGTTCAAATATACGGTGGTGATTGGAGAGTATACGTTAAAGTATGGGGGTTATTTGTAAAAACATAAATACAACTTGGTTATTTGTAAAAATACGCAAATACGAGGTGGTTATTTATAATTTATCCTAATAAAAATGTACTCCGATAAAACTAGTTTTTGTACCCGTGCATTGCACGGGTGGCTACGAAAAGTGTTGATCGAAGTAGAGATTACTTTTTTTTTTTTTGTAAAAGTCAAAGGTTAATTCATTAGTAGATTTAAAAATTTAAATGAAACTTTCTAAAATTTATTTTGTTTATGCATATATTTGTGCAGTTACATTTCGTAATTTATTTATAATAATACTTTGTGTTTTTTTTTTTACTTTTTAACTTATTAAATCCTGTGAGATGATTTTTTTTTTATTATTATAATCTTAAATTATACCGGAGATGTCTTAGTCTAGTGGTTAAGACGGAGGTATTGTGGACAATAGGTCCCAGGTTCGAATCCCCTTCCCCTTTATTGTAATGCGACCTTGTGCGCGCTTCGATTGACCAAAAAAAAAAATTATAATCTTAAATTATTTGAAAATAAGAAAATAAAACTAACACAATAAAAAATTAAATGGTGGATCAAAAGTATTATGATGTTTTTATCCAATTCTGTCTCTTTTGGCATAACACTAAATTGATAAATAATACTCGAGTGAGATGCACCCCGAACCCGAGTAAAACCTGATAGGATCTGAAAATGTTGCAAACTGAAACTGATCCGACGTGACCCGATAATACTCTGTAACCCGTGAAAGCATGAAATCGACCCGACTTGAACCGATGATAACCCGTAACCCGATTAACGACTCGAAACTGAGTCTCACTCGATCTGAGATGACATGTATCACGAATTGACCCGATAAATGCTTTGACTCTACCTTACCTGACTTTATCCGACATCTGATCTGCCCGAAAGAGAACCCAAAATTGACTCGAAAGGTAACCCAAGTTAACTCGATTCGAAATATAACCCGACATTTACTCGAAATATAACTTAAACGAAAACTCAAGCCGGTAAAGACAAAAATAAATTAGTATTATGAACGACTTGCATGTTGCCCCTCAAACCACGGCGTCCATATCAAGAAATGTATTTCTTATTCAGATGTAGTATATCGTTATCTTGTAGTTTTGAGACTTTTTTTTGAAGTATTTGTCTTTACGGTAGTTAGGTCTCAGGTCTTCTTTTTCCATGTATATCTCTTGAACTTACAGTGTGCTTGGTAACGGCCAGGATCTTTAGAGTTCTGTTAGTATATAACCATACCGTATTGCTTTTATCACAAATTCTTTTTTTAAGATAGTACATTCATCTTAAACTAAAAGAGGGCAAATAAAATACATGAGACAAAAGCATAATATCTAGGAATTATTAAAAGGCGTGTCCAATCTATTTAAACCGGGTGTTATTTAACCCCATCTTAAGAAAGATTAGCTGTGCTTTTATAATGTGAACTTGTGAAGTATCAAAATGGCGGTACTATTGCCGATGTGAATTTCTAAGCCATTAGTGTTGTATTGTCACTTGTGTAAATTATATGGTAGACAAATTCTTTAAATCAACTTTAGAGCACCTACAAGGTAAAAAAAAGTATTGTGAAGAGTCGATTAGCACGAAAATAGATGAATGAAAGGATGATTTAACATATTAATTTATGCGAATCCAATTATATTAACCTCTAACTAACCCGTCCCTAATAAGTTGTTTTGTCAATCTCTGTTAGTTACATTTCTTGAAAGATACTAACACCATAATTTATTAATCTAAAGAGATTATTTGTCTAAAAAACACTTATAATGATCATTATCTTAACATCATATCGTTCACTCTTTACAAAATAAAACAATCATGTCAAAAACTAATAATATGACGCAACCAAAATTTAAACTACGGCACCTAAGATAGCGGTTGCGGTTCCCTCGTTACAAAATAAAATAAAACTACAATCAGTCTAAATAAGTTGTTTCATTAGATTAACCTTAAAATTTCTAATAAAATAACACAATTTAACATCACTTCAAAAATCATTGATACTTACAGGCCTTAATTTCTCCAGACTTGATTTGAGCGACATTGGTAGCATACTTCTCTCTACCGACATTATAAGAATGGTGATAAGAGTATAAATAAGCTGTGACAAAGCCGACGATGTTTCTCTATAATTAATTATAGAAAAATGCTGAGATATCATACATGTTTAGTCTTTAAAAAAGATGAAAAATAAAAATTAGGAGTAGGATTTTTCATACCAACATTTATAAGGATGATGATGGAGCATATAGTAAACGTTGGTGATAATAAGTGAAGAGCTATTTCCTAGTTCTTACTATACTCATCTACAACGCTTTTGAACTCCTGTGTCTAAACTACTTCATAAATTTATATTCTATAGTAAAATATACTCCATATCAATATACCGATATTTTAAATATGGTATCTGAGTAACATTACGGTAACTTATGATAAATATGTCTAGAGAAAATCATTTCCGTTTATTAATGCAGATTCCATGGAGAATGATGGGAAAATGATATGCATTATGCATTTAATTAACTTTCATTTTTATCATTTATATATGCAAAATGTTTGTAGTTAAGAATCAAGTATTATTACGCGTAATATTGTGTAGATTTCATATTTCATGCCTTACTTATTCAAACTATTTTCAATTTTGACTTTTTAATAGGAAACTAAATAATGTTTTGCAATCATTTCCCGCTGATGGTATCAAGTTATACCTCGCAAGTGCACGATTTTATCGTTGTACACTATTAAGGGTCGATCCCACAAGGAGTTGAGAAGATTACTAATTGTTCTAATCCTATCGTTTAGCTAAGTCAACAATAAGGGATGAAGGTTTGTACTAAAACTACCAACAACAAGGTAAAACGACTAAATAAAAACAAACTAAGAGAAAGAGCAAGATAAAATAAATAGATGAAATCAAATAATTTAAAAACCTAAGACTCGGTTCTCCCCAAACAATTCGTAATTCCACACAATCGAATCTCTAGGCTAATCACAAGGGTAGGTAGGTGAGGAGGTGACGACTCTAATTCGCCTAAGACCCCCCTCTCGGGTTCGAAATAGGACACTAGTGCTACCCACCAACCCCCCTCTCGGGTTCGAAGGTCGGAATCCCTAACTCAATACCCGACTACCCCAAAAACATGCATTATTCCCAAGGTAGTCCAATATTTGCTAAGGTCATTAAGCCCCGTCAATTCCCGGGTCATCCCACTCCCTCTCTCGAGGGTCGATTTCAAACGCTAGATTAGAGGTGTCCTACCCCGGTTCTCCCTTTCGGTCTCAACCAAGGTCAACAATAGGGTCGAATTATGGGTATCCAAATCACAACCTAACCAACTCTCGTTGGTGGTCAAGGGTCGTAAGTCAACACTACCCAAAAGTCAACCCATAAACCAAGTCAATCCTCTAAACTACCCTCACCAATTTCCCCAAATAATTAGCCTTTATGAAATTCAACTAATGAAATTACTCATGTTGGGTCAAACCGAGCCCTAGTGGAAGACTACTCACTAATCATGGTCCTAATTGCAAAATAAACAATAAAGATGGAAACTTTGGTCATAAACATGGTGAGAAGATGAAATTCACTACTAAACATGCAACAATCTAACAATGGGTGTGAGGAAAGATGATTTAATCTAATAATGAGAGTGATTAGACCTAAAGACACAATCTTTAACCAAATCAACTCAAAGATTAAGTCTTTGAGGACAACTACCCAAAGTTGAACAAAGGAAAGAGAAACAAAGGAAAGATCAACAATAAAAAGATGAACAATGATGAAATTAACAACAACAAACAAACAACACCAACAATCTTAACATAAATAATCAAGCAAACATAAAAGAAGAACAAAAATGTAAACAAATGGAAATAGGGAGAGAATTAATACCAACAAAATAGTGAAAGAGGAATTTGGATAGAAATAATAAAGAAGGAAATCCTTCAATCTTCTTACAAACCCAAATTCAATCACTAATTGATTGAAGAACTAGCTTAATTAGGGAATGATTAGTGAAATAATTAACAAAGTTTCAAACTTGGAAAAGGAAATAATTCAGATCTAGGGTTGTGTGTACAAAAGGGTTTAAGAGGGGGTATTTATAGGCTTGTACAAAATTAGGAAGAAAAGAGGAAGAAAAGCCCAAATCCCGTGCTGCTGTGTTTTGCCGGTCCACCGGCAGCCGGTGGTCTTACCGGTAAAACCGTGCAAGATTTAAAAATAGCTGGCATTTGTGTTTTTGCGGTGGGCGGTTTGCCGGCCTGCCCGCAAAACACACTCTTCAGACTTCTCGCTTCTTCTTTATGGTGCGTAATCTTGAGGTTGGTTGACCGTGCCGGTGCTCTTACCGGCAGCGAGGCCAAGCTTGTTTTTCACCAAAATCTCCAATTAATTCCATTTGCTGTGCTTTACCGGTGGACCGGTTGCCGGCCTGCCGGCAAAGCACATTCCTCAGCTTTTCTTCAAAATCTTAAGTGACTCTCTGGGGTGTGTTTTGCCGGTGGCTAGACCAGCTGCCGGCCTGCCGGCAAAACACACTCTTCACCATTTCTTCCCCTCTTCTTCATGTAAAGGCAATGGGATGCCTTTCTTGCCCCAATTTCTCCATACTTAGGTCGTTTCCTACAAAAGGACACACACGGTAACAAGCACGGGTATTGGGCACAATATGCAAGGAAAAACACCCGAAACCGACTCGATAAGAGTCGGTTTGCATAAAAGAAAGAGGGAATTAGAGGTAAATTAATCGTATATCAAACCTCCCCACACTTAAGCCTTACTCGTCCCCGAGTAAGTCCCAAAACCAAATGTACAAAGCATTATTAAGATGGATACGGAGAGCGTATGCACAATATAAGCATCACTCAACTAAACTACTACTTATGCCGATCGAGTATTAGCGCACTCAACGCCCCTTCAACTCACAATTTGACACCCATGAGGGGAGAGTGCCCTATTGCAAGGCAAGTTGGGTCTTGCTACAAAACTTTTGACACATTCATCATGAAAGCACGTAATCAACAACTAGAATGCATCTAACAAAATGACCCACTTTCCTCATCTAAGTGGTCGGATTTTTCAAACAACAAAACATGGTCTCGGTCGGGAGTACCGTCTCAGGAGTGCCAAGTGAGGTGCCAACCCCCTAAATGTGACAAAAGCAACCCTTGTGTGACCAATGCTCAAGAAACAAATTCAAGAGCGGGGAAAGGGAAGAGAGGCGAGTCTGCCGAGAATTACAAAACCGACACAAGCTTCAACCAAAGGACCCATGACTACGGAGACCAAGGCAACGACATCCTCACGGTTTTCACTCGTCACTCAATGAAAGAACAAGGTGATTTTTGTGACGAAAAGTAACCAAAATCACTCAACTAACTCGACTAGCGAAAACGTGCCCGCAATCTAATGTGTAACACCGTCCTATGTCCAATGAAATGCAAACAAAGGGAAAAATGCACAAAACATGAAGCAAGGGTTACAATGGGGCTAAGGAGAAGGTCGAAACGGGATTGGTGCAAGCACCGTTTGGACATGTGGGGTTCAATATCAAGAATCGTCGACACATCACATCCCATCTCTTATTGCAACACATGAGACACGTCTATGCCCTAACATAGCATTGATGACCAAAACCATGCAAAAATTGCATAAACCCAACTCAAGTAGGAAAAATTTGATAAAACTCCTTTTATTTCAACAAATGGTAACGTCTACACCGTAACAACGACTCGGTTTCCCAAGTTATGCAAAAATTGTGTAAACCCGACTCATTTTGGAAAAACATCAATTTGCCCCTTTTTATTTAGCAACGGCTTTTTCTACCCCTTTAAATGATGAGTAGGGGTGTTGCTTGCCTTTTTCTTTTTTCTTGACAACAAACAAATATATACAACTCAACTAACTCATTTTTTGATTTTTCATAACTTTTTTACTTTTCTATTTTGTTTTTCATTTCTTTTTAGGACCTCTTATTTATTTACAATGCCAAATTATACCTAATTCCGACCCAAATGGATATGGGTACTATCCATCATATATGCCCCAAATCACCTCCTACAACACAACTACAAAAACCGACCAATTCTTGATTAAGGAAGGGTGGTTATGGAATGTAGCTATTTAGGTGGGTTTGCCAAATGAAAAGGCTAAGCTCAAAGGGGTGAATCAAAAAAAGGAAGCAATGTAGGGGAGAAAATAAGGCTATTTGGCTATGTGAGGCTCATAAAAACTGATTTTTGCTTCAAATCATATGCACAAAAAATGTGATGCAATTTCATGATCTAAGGACGATGCGACACACTTGTGCGTAGTGATGTGACACGCCTCGCGAGGAGGCCTACTCTCAAACCTAGATGAGGGCGGGGTATGAATGTACCCACCCTAGGAGGCTCTACCCTTACCTTTGAGTAGCTAAGTCGAGCCAAAGGTCTAGTCTACGGCCCTAGGTCTCACAAGATCGGTCTAAACTCATTGGTCAAGCCCTCCTTCCTCGGCTAACTAAGAGGCCACGGGCGCGAGTCACGAGGAGGGGAAAGGCACTATTGGACACATTAGTTCATCATGGGGGTACTTGGTTCCCTTCCTTTGACCATGTTCTTCCTTAAAAGCTTATTTACAAACTCAATGCAAAAGAAAGAAATGCAACAAGTAATTACATGTGAACGAATGCATGCGGAAATTCAAACAAACATGAAATGAAACGTGCAACAAATTGGCTAAACCTAGCAGCACATCAACACCAAAATTCCAAACGGTCTCCCAAGGAGACACCCAAAGCAACAAAATTCCCATCCTCCTTCAAAATATCAAAGATACCAAAAAGAAAGAATAGTAAAAGGAGCAATAGATAGGAAGGATTATACCAAGCGGTCTTCTAGCTCCTTTTTGCCTCAAGTGGTCAATGTGCCAAGCCAAAAGGTTAGACAAAACATATATATACAATGCAATTTTTTTGAATTTTTCAGAAATTTTTTCGATTTTTAGGCATTTTCTCGAATTCATAAACATTTACAAATATAAACAAATATGCACAAGAGTGGATATTTCCCTCCCCACACTTGAGATGTACATTGTCCTCAATGGACAAAAGCATAGGGAGTGAATAAGGAAAAGAAATGAACATATTTTTTTGATTTTTGATTTTTCAAAGGGAAAATAACATATTTTTGTGATTTTTGGTTTTGAAAAATTAAAAAGACATATTTTTGGGTTTTTGATATGAAAACTCCCTCCCCACACTTATTTATTTACATTACTTCCAAATGGAAATAAATGTGTGGAGGGAGTACAAATTAAAAGACATGTTTTTGTTTTTTTTTTAGGCCCTCCCCACACTTATTTATAGACATGGGAGGGCATTTTAGTGAAATAAATTAACATGTTTTTGGTTTTTTGGTCATTTTTTCAATTTTTAGTTGGTTTTTTTTTTTATTTTAAAAATGCAATGCATGCTCTATTCTATATGCTAAATTGAAATGACAATGCAAATTATGCTAAGTGAATGCAATTACTAAATGTGACAATATATTACAAAATTGAAATCTAATGCAATCCTATATGATGCAACTAAGTGCTTTGTCAACTAAATGCATGCGAAAAATTTAAACATGAATGAGAAATTTGGATAAAAGGGAGAAATCATACTTGTCATTTGGATTGATTGGGAGGATAGAAAGTCATCAACTCGGGGACTAAGACCCCATCACATCATCAAAATCGTCATCATTGATATCATCTCCGGTATTTAAATCGGAGCCTTGGACTAAATCCTCGGGGTTGAAGGTAAAATTACCTCCACTTCCGCCGACACCCGGGAAACCACCCGTAAAATCACCACTCATGTTCATCACGCCACTATCTCCTCCCGTGAAACCACCACCGGAACCCGATGCGCCCGCATCACTAGCAAAATAAGGCCGGACCCCCAACCATTGGGCATCAAGTCCCTCCGGCCGTTGCTCGGGCCTAGGGGGAAAAACGGGGGCCGCAAAGTAATCCGGTTGGAGGTTAAGACCTCCATGGGCAACACTCCCATCCTCCCTCGTGTAGTTCCCATCAGGCCAAGTGAAATAAGAGGGGTGAGGGTCCTCATAGCCCACGTACTCCCGCCGGCAAAAATCATCGTAGATGGGATAAGTACCGGTAGCTTGATCATAGTATATCCGGTCCAACTTTCTCCCCAAAATGTCCCTCTCACTAGCGGCTTTCGCCGTGGCAATGTCCATCCTCTCCATCCACTCGGTGAGGGAAGGTGGCAAGGGAGGAGGGGTCGAGGAGGACGCCTCACCTTGTTGAAAGTGCCACGGTGGAGGTTGATGAGTTTGAGGTGCGGCGTATCGTAGGGAGGAGGGAGTGTCGCGTCTACGGTCCCTAGAATAAACCCGTGGAATAGTGGGAGGAGGTTGGTCGGTGGGAGGCTCTTCTTCAATATCAAGGAGATAGAACTCCTTGTCCTTTTCAATTTTTACCGCGGTAACATTTGGAAGCCGGATGGAGTTTTTGTGATTGATTTGCCAATATTCAAGGCCGTCATTGGGGTTCTCTTTGAGCCACTCAAGCTTTGTAGTTAAGTAGTGCTTTGTCAAGTGAGTGTCCCCGGGTATCCAATTCATCATGGAAAGGTCAACCGGACGGTCCATGTTGCGGGCAATTCGGGTGATCATGCCACCCACATGTATCGGGGTTTTATGCCCCGGAGAACTAGCAATCTTGGATAGATTAAGGGCTAGGTAGTGAGCCACATTAATTCGGAAGGGGGTGGGTTTCGTGAACAAGTAGGACCCCAAAATTTCAAGCTCGTGGGTCCTAAACACCCATGGCTCATCTACCGCAAGAACGGTGCACCCCATACATCTATGCCACACCCGAATGGCGGGATTGTGGCAACTCATCGCGGGCCTTTTTACCCCAGGTTGATCATCAAGGCCCGAAATCGCCTTCCATACACGGGAATAGTGAAAGTCAATGGGCGGGGTGTGCGATGTCGCATTTTCCAGCCCAAAAATTTGAGCCAACCGACCCAAAGTGATGTTATGTTCCCGGTTCATGAGTCTAAAGCTAAGGGTGCCCACCATCCCCGTTTGCCGGTGCTTGGCAATCTTAAGACTACTCAAAAATTCCCATGTAATCCGGGGGTAAGTGTATTCATGCATTGAAAATATGCCCCTCATACCACACCCCGTAAACAAAGCTTCCGTCTCCCCCGCAATCCCAAGGGTACACAAAGACGGATGATGAAGAAATTTAGTAGGGGTTAGGGGACGATTTTTAAAGAGAATAAACTTACCCTTCTGCGTGGGTGTGGTAAACTCGACAGTGGGAAAGTCCGGATCGGGGTATGTATCGGTTGCGGCCCGAGCAATCAATGCCTCTTGGTCCCTTGCTATGTCGGCCCTTGTTCTTCTTCCCGACATCTTGATGATTGGAGTAGATTGGTGAAGGTTTGAGGGAGTTTGATTGAGTTTTAATGGAGTTAGGGTTGAAAAGGGGGAAAAATAAGGAGGAAAGATGAAGGAGAAATGAAGAAATGAATTGGAAAAGGGGGGGTTTCACGGGTTAAATTTGTGGTCTGCGTGTGCGTTTTGCCGGTTGGCGAACCGGCAGCCGGTCTGCCGGTAAAACGCACTCCCCTATTTTCTAAATTCGAAATTCTCCTTCGAAATTTTGCTGTGCTGGTGGACCAACCCATTGCCGGTCCACCTAACAAATCACTCCCCTCAAAATATTTTTCCAAATACCGGGTGTGCTATCCGGTGAGCGGTTCGACCTACCGGCAAAGCACACTCCTCACTCAAAAATCCAACTTCCTGGCTTCAATACATGAGTGTTTCACCGGTGGGCGGTTTGTCGGCTCCCGGGCAAAACACTCCTCTTCACCAATTCTTCAATTCTTTTCTAAGTCATCGGTGTGTTATGCGGTGGAGAAGCTCTTGCCTCTACCGGCAAAACACACTCTCAATCATCAATCCTTCGCTTTTTCATCTTGACAGGTGTGCTATGCGGTGAGAGCTGCCGCCTACCGGCAAAACACACCCTTACTTCAATTTTCAAAATTTTGGTTTGGTCTCATTTGCCGGTGGACCAACCGGCTGCCGATCCACCGGCAAAACACAACACACAGACTATTTTTCGTTGTGTTCTTCAAATTTGCTCAATTTCTCTTCAACTCAACTTTGAGCTTTTTCATTGACCCGGGATTCTTGTTTTCCGCAACTACTCCGACGCATGATCTAGGGATTTCGGGTCAACGAAAATAAAAACTTGTGTTCTTCAAAAGTGACCTCCGTCACCAATCCAAATAGACAAAATACGACTCCAAATCTCTCACTAATAGTCTAGAATGCAAATTATATACAAAGATGCATGGGTTGCCTCCCATGAAGCGCCCTTGTTTTATGTCGTAGGCTCGACGGAGTTATGAATGACAATCAATAATTTTGAAGGTAGGTAGCAATGGAGCTCACACTCTTGATGATAGGGGTTCCGGCAATGTAGTGCTTTAGCCGTTGTCCATTTACCTTGAATGTTTGGTCTCCATCGGATACCTCAACCGACCCATAGGGGAAAGCTTGGACCACCGTGAAAGGCCCCGACCACTTTGACTTTAGTTTTCCCGAAAATAGCTTGAACCTCGAGTTAAAGAGGAGAACCAAGTCCCCCTCCTTGAATTCCCTCCTTATAATAGCTTTGTCATGGAATCGCTTGGTCTTTTCCTTGTACAACCTAGAGCTCTCATAAGCCTCTAGTCGGAATTCTTCAAGCTCATTGAGGTCAAGTAGCCGCTTCTCCCCGGCGCTTTTCAAGTCAAAGTTAAGTAGTCGGATGGCCCAATGTGCCTTGTGCTCCAACTCAACCGGTAAATGACAAGGCTTACCGTACACCAACCGGAACGGTGAAGTTCCGATTGGTGTTTTGAAAGCGGTCCGGTAAGCCCACAATGCATCATTAAGCTTGGTAGACCAATCTTTCCTTGACCGACTCACGGTCTTTTCAAGGATCATCTTGATTTCACGGTTAGAGATTTCGGCTTGGCCGTTAGCTTGTGGGTGATAGGCAAGGCTCCGCCTATGTTGCACCCCATGCTTCTTGAGTAAAGCATCAAGAGTCCTCTCCCGGAAATGAGTTCCACGGTCACTTATCACAATTCGGGGAACTCCAAACCGTGGGAATATGATTGTCTCCATTAGTTTGGTCACTGATTTTGCGTCACAAGTCTTTGTTGGAATTGCTTCAACCCATTTGCTCACGTAGTCCACCGCAACAAGAATATACTCATTCCCATTTGATGAGGGAAAAGGGCCTTGATAGTCAATGCCCCATACATCGAATAACTCCACCTCAAGTATGTAGTTCATTGGCATTTCATGCCTCTTTGAAATGTTACCACTTCTTTGACACTTGTCACACTTCTTGACGTAGGTGGCCACATCGTGAAATAGGGAAGGCCAAAAGAATCCACATTGGAGCACCCTCGCGGCGGTTTTCCGTGAACTACCATGCCCTCCACTTGGCATGTCATGGCAATGAGAGATTATGGGTCGGACTTCTTCATTGGGGATGCATCTTCTAATTATCCCGTCGGCACAAGCTTTGTAGAGGCACGGTTCTTCCCAAAAATATTGCTTAAGGTCATGGAAGAATTTCTTTCTCTTATGGGAGTCATAACCGTGCGGGATGACCCCGGATACCAAATAATTTACATAGTCCGCGTACCAAGGGACATCAATCAAAGCAAGTGCGAATAGTTGATCATCCGGCAAGGAATCGTCAATTGGCAAGCCATCCTTCCCCTTGACATGGAGTAGCCGAGAAAGATGATCGGCTACCACATTTTCCACACCCTTCTTGTCTCTAATTTCAATATCAAACTCTTGTAGCAAAAGTATCCACCGAATCAAGCGTGGTTTTGATTCCTTCTTGATTAGCAAGTGCCTCAATGCCGTGTGATCGGTGTGTACAATTACCTTAGAGCCCACCAAATAAGAACGAAACTTGTTCATGGCATATATGACCGCCAAAAGCTCCTTTTCGGTGGTAGTGTAATGTGATTGAGCTTCATCCAAAGTCTTGCTTGCATAATATATGGCATGGAGTTTACCATTCTTCTTTTGTCCTAGCACCGCTCCCACCGCCACATCACTAGCATCGCACATCAACTCAAAAGGTTCTCCCCAAGTGGGAGGTTGCATGATTGGAGCGGTGATGAGAGCTTCCTTCAACCTATTGAATGCATCCAAACACTCATTAGTAAATTCAAACGGCACATCTTTTCCAAGCAACAAAGTTAAAGGACGGGCAATCAAAGAAAAATCCTTAATGAATCTCCGGTAAAAACCGGCATGCCCAAGAAAACTCCTAATTCCTTTTACATTAGTGGGAGGGGGTAGTGTTTTGATCACTTCAATCTTGGCTTGATCAACTTCCAAGCCCTTACTTGACACTACATGACCCAAAACAACCCCGGATGTCACCATGAAATGACATTTCTCCCAATTCAAGACTAGACCACTCTCTTGACATCTTTTCAAGACCTTACCCAAATTAGCTAGACATCCATCAAATGAGGTGCCTACGACCGAGAAGTCGTCCATAAACACCTCCATGATATTCTCAACATATTCGGAAAATATAGCTAGCATGCATCTTTGAAATGTGGCTGGCGCATTGCAAAGCCCAAAGGGCATGCGCCTATAAGCAAAGGTGCCGAATGGGCACGTGAATGTGGTCTTTTCTTGGTCATTAGGGTGAATCGGGATTTGGAAAAACCCCGAAAACCCATCAAGGTAGCAAAAGTGAGAATGTTGGGCAAGTCTTTCCAACATTTGGTCAAGGAAAGGGAGGGGGAAATGGTCTTTCCTAGTTGCCTTGTTGAGGCGCCTATAGTCTATACACATTCTCCACCCGGTTGTGACTCTTGTTGGAATTAGTTCATTCTTATCATTGGTGACTACCGTGACCCCGCCCTTCTTCGGCACAACATGCACCGGGCTCACCCATGCACTATCGGAGATAGGGTAAATTATGCTTGCATCATAGAGCTTCAACACCTCCTTCCTAACCACTTCTTTCATGGCGGGGTTAAGGCGGCGTTGAGGCTCAATGGAAGATGCACTCTCATCCTCCAAATGAATGCGATGGGTGCAAAAAGAAGGGCTAATCCCCTTGATATCATCAATTGAGTACCCAATGACATCTTTGTATTTCCTCACAACATCAAGTAATTTTTGAAGTTCGGTGTCATTGAGTGCACTATTGACAATAATAGGGTAAGTATCATTAGGGCCAAGGAAAGCGTGTTTAAGAGTAGAAGGAAGAGGTTTCAACTCCACTTGAGGAGGCGTAGATCTCTCCTCCTTTTTACCATCTCCTCTCAAGCTTTCAAATTCTTTGTCCGGGTCTTCTTCAATTGTTGCTTCCATAGCTAAAGCATACTCCCGGTGCTCCTTGCAATCCTTTACCTTGCCCTCAAGGAACCCTTGCAAACCCTTGTCTTCATCAAATTTCTTCATATCAACCCATTCTTCTACCACATCAATCATATAACAAGACTTTTCTTCCGAAGGCTCTTTCATAGCCTTGTTCAAGGAGAATTCAACCTTATCTTCACCCACTTGCAAAGAAAGCTTCCCATTCTTCACATCAATCATAGCACCCCCCGTAGCAAGGCAAGGGCGCCCCAATATGATGGGAATATTTGAGTCTTCGGGGATGTCCATTACATAGAAATCACATGGAAATGCAAGTTTCCCCACCTTGAGTGGGACATCCTCCACAAGACCAATAGGGTATCTTACCGACCTATCCGCAAGTTGGAGAGAAACCCTTGTTGGTGAAAGCTCATAACCTTTCAACTTCTTAAAAATTTTGAGGGGCATAAGACTAATGCTAGCCCCCAAATCACACAAAGCCCTCTCAATGTGCACGGTCCCAATCTTGCAAGGTATGGAAAAACTCCCCGGGTCTTCAAGCTTTTGAGGAGCTTCATTCATGAGAATTGCACTACACTCCTTGGATAAGCTCACCGTAGTTGTTGGGCTCAAAGAGTTTTTGTTTGAGATAAGCTCCTTCAAGAACTTGCCATAACTCGGAATCTCCTTTACGGCATCAATGAAAGGCATAGTAATGTTGATACCCTTCATCATATCCATGAACTTCCCATACTTTTGTTCAAGTTTGGCTCTTGCCAATCTTTGTGGAAAGGGAACCGGTGGTACATAAGTTCTTACCACTTGTTGTTGAGGCTCTTCAACCACCCTTGTTGGTTCATCAATCACCTTTGGAGTCTCCACAACAATTTCCACGAGTTCCTCTTCTCCCTCCTTTTCTTCAATTACCTTTGGAGGTTCAACCACAACTTGAGGTTCAATGACGTTACCCGGTCTACTACTCTTCCTTTTCTTGACAAATTCCCGGTCTTCCAAATCCCTACCACTCCTCAAGTGGATAGCATTCATGGTTTTCGGATTCTCCTCGGTTTTACCCGGGAATTTCCCCTGGGAGGCTTGAAGTTGGCTCATTTGAGTAACCAATTGGGAGATTTGGTTGTCCGTCATTCGTTGAGAGGCTTGCATTTGGGTTCTAAGTTGGTTGATGGATGTGGTTGTCTCTTCTTGTTTTTGGGTGGTATGGTTGATGAATTGTGTTTGATGATTCATCATTTGCTCCATCATGAGTTCCATGTTTGACTTTGGTTGGGTGGGTTGTTGGAATGGTTGGAAATTTTGTTGGAAAGGTTGGGTGGTTTGTTGGAATGGTTGGGTGGTTGGTGGGTTAAGTGATTGAAATTGTTGTCTAGGTTGGAAGGTTCTTCCTTGGAAACCCGGTGGACCTTGATTGAATGTTGTGTTTTGTTTTTGAGTTTGGAAGTTTGGTTGTTGTGACTTTTGTTGGAAGGTTGGGTTTTGGACATTTTGAGAGCCATAAGAGAAGTTTGGGTGGGCTCTCAATCCCGGGTGATATTGGTTGTTGTTAAATGCTTGCTTGGCCGGACTAGACTCCCATATCCCGTTCACTTGCTCCATACAACTTCCATCTCCAACCACCAAGGGACACTCATTGGGTGGGTGTCCTTGGTCTCCACAAAGCTCACAACTATAGACTTGGTTCCTCATAGAAGAATTGCTAGATGTCTTGCTTGAGCTCATCAAGGCTACTTGTTGCTTAAGCTCTTCTATCATCTCTTTCACTTCCACATTGTTGGCCGATTCGACCGTTGACTTCCCTTTTCTCTTGTGCCTATCATTGTTCCAATGAAAGGTGCGAGAAGCCATTTCTTCAATAAGCTCTTTCGCCGTCTTGTGATCTATCTTATCCAAAGCTCCCTTCCCCGAGCCCGAATCAAGGTTCATCTTCATATCATTGTTTAACCCTTCATAGAAATTGTTGATGAGCTCATCATCTCCAATACCGTGGTGAGGACATAGCCTTTGGAGGCCCTTGTACCTCTCCCATGCTTCATAAAGGGTCTCATCTTCTTGTTGGGTGAACCCTTGGAGCTCACTCTTGATTCTTGCGGTTCGTTGGGGTGGGAAATACTTGTTGAGAAAAGCCTTAGAGACATCGTCCCAAGTCCGAAGAGAGTCGGGTTCACAACTTTTAAGCCATTCCTTGGCACTTCCCCTCAAAGAGTAAGGGAAAAGCCTAAGGCGTACGGCATCTTCCGTGACTCCATTGGCCTTGAACATGTCACAACTATCCAAGAACTCGTTGAGATGCTCGTTGGGGTTTTCGGTGGCTCCCCCTCCGAATTGATTCCCTTGGACAAGTTGTAGCAAGGTGGCTTTCACATCAAAATTGTTGGCTTGAATAGGTGGCTTCACAATACTCGGATTCACCACCTTTTTCGGAGCCAAGTTATCTCTCATAGGGACCGCGGCCATTGTTACTTCCGTTTCCGGTGTTGCAAAAGGATTTTCGAAAGTTTCAAAGACCCGTGGTTCCCCTTGAAGGTTCTCAATTACTGGATTTTCTTGAGGAATCGGTGTTTCTATAAGTCCTCTTCTACGGAGCGAATTTAGTCTTCTCGCGGTTGCTTCGATCTCGTGGTCAATCGGGCGTATTGGTTGACCTCGTCGAGCTCTCCTAACCATGCAAGAAATCCTACACACTCAAGAGAGGGATTAGAAACAAAAGACTTAGTCTAAACAAGAACGAAAACAATTAATATCTAGCCGAACTCCCCGGCAACGGCGCCAAAAACTTGATGGTATCAAGTTATACCTCGCAAGTGCACGATTTTATCGTTGTACACTATTAAGGGTCGATCCCACAAGGAGTTGAGAAGATTACTAATTGTTCTAATCCTATCGTTTAGCTAAGTCAACAATAAGGGATGAAGGTTTGTACTAAAACTACCAACAACAAGGTAAAACGACTAAATAAAAACAAACTAAGAGAAAGAGCAAGATAAAATAAATAGATGAAATCAAATAATTTAAAAACCTAAGACTCGGTTCTCCCCAAACAATTCGTAATTCCACACAATCGAATCTCTAGGCTAATCACAAGGGTAGGTAGGTGAGGAGGTGACGACTCTAATTCGCCTAAGACCCCCCTCTCGGGTTCGAAATAGGACACTAGTGCTACCCACCAACCCCCCTCTCGGGTTCGAAGGTCGGAATCCCTAACTCAATACCCGACTACCCCAAAAACATGCATTATTCCCAAGGTAGTCCAATATTTGCTAAGGTCATTAAGCCCCGTCAATTCCCGGGTCATCCCACTCCCTCTCTCGAGGGTCGATTTCAAACGCTAGATTAGAGGTGTCCTACCCCGGTTCTCCCTTTCGGTCTCAACCAAGGTCAACAATAGGGTCGAATTATGGGTATCCAAATCACAACCTAACCAACTCTCGTTGGTGGTCAAGGGTCGTAAGTCAACACTACCCAAAAGTCAACCCATAAACCAAGTCAATCCTCTAAACTACCCTCACCAATTTCCCCAAATAATTAGCCTTTATGAAATTCAACTAATGAAATTACTCATGTTGGGTCAAACCGAGCCCTAGTGGAAGACTACTCACTAATCATGGTCCTAATTGCAAAATAAACAATAAAGATGGAAACTTTGGTCATAAACATGGTGAGAAGATGAAATTCACTACTAAACATACAACAATCTAACAATGGGTGTGAGGAAAGATGATTTAATCTAATAATGAGAGTGATTAGACCTAAAGACACAATCTTTAACCAAATCAACTCAAAGATTAAGTCTTTGAGGACAACTACCCAAAGTTGAACAAAGGAAAGAGAAACAAAGGAAAGATCAACAATAAAAAGATGAACAATGATGAAATTAACAACAACAAACAAACAACACCAACAATCTTAACATAAATAATCAAGCAAACATAAAAGAAGAACAAAAATGTAAACAAATGGAAATAGGGAGAGAATTAATACCAACAAAATAGTGAAAGAGGAATTTGGATAGAAATAATAAAGAAGGAAATCCTTCAATCTTCTTACAAACCCAAATTCAATCACTAATTGATTGAAGAACTAGCTTAATTAGGGAATGATTAGTGAAATAATTAACAAAGTTTCAAACTTGGAAAAGGAAATAATTCAGATCTAGGGTTGTGTGTACAAAAGGGTTTAAGAGGGGGTATTTATAGGCTTGTACAAAATTAGGAAGAAAAGAGGAAGAAAAGCCCAAATCCCGTGCTGCTGTGTTTTGCCGGTCCACCGGCAGCCGGTGGTCTTACCGGTAAAACCGTGCAAGATTTAAAAATAGCTGGCATTTGTGTTTTGCCGGTGGGCCGGTTGCCGGCCTGCCGGCAAAACACACTCTTCAGGACTTCTGCTTCTTCTTTATGGTGCGTAATGCCGGTTGACCGGCCGCGGTGTCTTCTCTTAGCAGCGAGGCCAACTTGTTTTTCACCAAAATCTCCAATTAATTCCATTTCTTTGTGCTTTACCGGTGGACCGGTTGCCGGCCTGCCGGCAAAGCACATTCCTCAGCTTTTCTTCAAAATCTTAAGTGACTCTCTGGGGTGTGTTTTGCCGGTGGCTAGACCGGCTGCCGGCCTGCCGGCAAAACACACTCTTCACCATTTCTTCCCCTCTTCTTCATGTAAAGGCAATGGGATGCCTTTCTTGCCCCAATTTCTCCATACTTAGGTCGTTTCCTACAAAAGGACACACACGGTAACAAGCACGGGTATTGGGCACAATATGCAAGGAAAAACACCCGAAACCGACTCGATAAGAGTCGGTTTGCATAAAAGAAAGAGGGAATTAGAGGTAAATTAATCGTATATCACCCGCAATATGTTTTTAGTAGCATTTTATTGAATATTTTTGTTTATGATGTTTGTTAAAATAGTGGGGGAGTGTTGTGTTTATATATGAAGGAGGGTTAACAAATGTTAACTAGACTATAGAGGGTAGACTATAGTCTCTCCACGCGCGCGGCGGCGGGCTCGGCTCGGCTCTGCTACGTTCTATTTCTTTCTGAGTTTACCTTTTTTACTTTGAAGTCAGGTTCGATTCCATTGAGGTAAAATATTGCCCAGTTGGTAGGCGATCTGTAAACTGTTAGAATTTTATTAATCTCATTAATTTACATATTCATATATGAATCAATTTATTTAGTCATAAAATAAATTCTAGATCTTATGCATGCAAACATATATAAGATAAGAGAAGAAATCATCTTTCTTACTATGTGATTTCGGTTTTATGGGCACCAACAAGATCTCCTTCTTGTTAGTTCTTGAGCTTTCCAACAATGGATGAACAAGATTCAAGTTTAGAATCTCTCCCAAAAGCATATACCCAAGGAAACCTCTTAATAACTAATATTATTATGATCTAGTAATAATATTAATCTAGCTTAAATATTTGACCCAAAATATTGATTTTGTTCTCCTCTATTTCGATATAGAGGAGAGGATTTTGTGTGTTTTTCTTTCTCTAAAATTTCACAAGTTGTAGAGAAAATACAATTTTTTTTTACTACACTAGAAAAATATGAGTTAAAGTGTGTATGAATAAAAATGATAGAGGAAAAACTCTGTCATTTCACTTGGCAAAACCGGTTGGAGGAGGGAAGGTAGCCAATGCATGAGGCCAACTTTCTTTCCAAGAACAACTAGGCATGCATGGCTACATATAGAGTGTAATAATTGTGTTTTTCCCTTATTAAAATAATCAACACAATTGTGACATATGTGACATGTTACTTGACATGTGAATTTGTAATGTATTTTTAACATATTAAAAATCAACATACTCATAAAATATGTCATTTACAAAATCGACTAGTAATTCGTAATTACTTGTACCAAAACGGTTTATCAAATTATAAATTACAACGTCTTGTATTTATAATAAATTATTCATTCAATTTCAATTCCAAATTTTTTCGTAAACAATAATTTTATCTAAGTAATAAAACAATTCAATTACTTAGACCGTATCTAATATAATCGAATTACAATAAGACACATTAATTTTACTCACAAAATCATCCGTCAATTTTAAGCAATTTAATTAACTCGTATCGGCATACGATTAATTAAATAATCAATTAAGAGTATTTCCCTATAGGTATGACCTAAGGAGATCAACTGATCACCACCGTCGCACGACAGTAATGTCAAACTCTAGTCAGCCAATCATTACCGATATGTGTGGACCAGTTGACTGTAAAATTATTACATCCCACATGTATTCTTAAAATGAGATTTAACATGTGATCATCATGAGCGACAGTTGTGATCGCATTATTGTCGGAGGACACATATTCCAACAATCTCCCACTTGTCCTCGACAAGTGTGCGTCACCAATTCTCTTGTCCTATTATTATATCCCACTCAATGCAAAGTGTCTTTCAGGTCGTACTTGCAAGTGATCATATCGAGAGTGGTTTCCTCGATCTGGAGAATAAATTATTGACCGGAGTTATCTACCATAGATACCTTCCGAGCGTGGCCACGCATTTCCAGTTTATTACTCCTCGAGTGGCCCTAAGATATTGTTTTAACCCTGACAAGGGAGTGGACAATTCCTATCGCACTCATTCCCTTCGACTAGCCACAGCCATCATAACCCAAAATATGCCCATTTGACCCCATTTACGAAGGTCGTAGTAACACAAATCAAAGTTATTCTGAAACTGTGCCACCTTAGGTGAACAGTCTTTAGTCAAAAGAATCGACTCATTAGAATACTATAGTAGCTCTCGCCACGACCAGGCTATATAAATTTGCCAGAACTCTATAAGCGGTCCTAAGGCCCGACAAAGTGTTCCTAACAGTCTGCCTATGTGATCGACTAGTCATCTCATATGACTCTATAGCATTTGAACTTGCCATCAATCGCATCACACTCTAGTCACTTCGAGACGTCACCTCATACAAGTGACTATGGGCGAATACCATGTTAATCCGGGTTCACTTTAACGGGGTTCAATATTGTCTCTACAACCCGTTTGGATGTAACAAAGTATAAAAGGAGTTTTCAGATTTTAAAAACTCGAACGACAAATGTGATTATCATATGAGTAGTCAATACTTGATTACTACTTCATATCCAATTTAGATCTTGTATTTAGTTGTTCATCTCAATTCAATTGAAATGACATGGCTCATCATGTTAAGCCTATGAGAAGGCTTTGGTTAGTAGGTTTTATCAACTTCTTGTACCTTACTCAACCTTACTACATACTCGTTTTCCTTTGTAATGTATACATTTGCATTACAAAACTTTCTGAGTACGTGTCGAGATCCAATCAAGACATAGGCCCTCTAGCATTAGAATAGCTCCCACTGTTTTCACAGTGTGCGGGACTCATCCTTCTTGAACATCCCATGATTGCAAGTGTACTCAATTTCCGTTGTAAATATTTCTCATTGTTCTTTATTGCCTAGAACGATTTTAGAAAATCTATTTCTTAAATAACATAGCCACAATGGTATCTTAACCATCCTAATGTGTTTTGATTATGGTTTTGTCGGAAACCATGCGGAATCTCAATTGTCAATTGTCACTTGTGTAACACCCTTACACAAAATTGCATCAAAAACACTTTGCATTACATCCTTAATGCTTCTGCAAGCACTTAAGGGTAATCTTTATGGCCTACTTGGTAACTATTACTTAAATTCGATTTGAAACAATTCATCATACTTAAAGTATATGAAGTGTTATACATCATTTCCTATTTAATTGATTCGGCAGCGGAAACAAATGTAATCAATCAAATATGTTCAACTCGATTGAACTAATCATGAATCTTATCAACATAAGACTTCTTATTTGATGCTAATATCATGTGGATTTATCTACATAAATCTGGATATTAAAGATGTATTATATTACTCCAAAAGTCTTAAATCATTCCCAATGATCAATATGTCATCCACATATTAGACTAATTAAAATTTCTGTAACTCCCACTAAACTCTATGTATAAACACAACTTCTCGACCTATCGAGAAAAGTTTTATAACATGATCAAAACATTGATTCCAACTCATTAATGTCCTACTTAAGACAATCTCTTAAGTTGCACATTATCTTAAGATTGTAAGAATCTATAAAACTCATGACATGTATTGAATACATTCCTTCTAATTGAAGAAGTGGGTTTTAAATTCACTCGTTATATGTATATCATCATAATGAAATACAATCCCTAAGAAGATCCGAATAGACTTAAGCATTTCAACTAGTGCAAAACCCTTTGCCACCAATCAAGCTTTGATATCTAACAATTCACTTGGAATTTATTTTGGATTTTCATGGCTCTAAGCCTTGTATTGAGTTGTGACTTAAACACTCTCATGTAAGTCATATGTTCATCACTTTCCAGAAGTAATCAACTTGAATCAAACAATTTCTTTGTAAGTTGCAAGCTCTTTACTTTCTAAAAGTAACACTAATTCATCATCTTCAACAAGTGATAACTTTAACCTCCTAGGTTTTGAAGAAACAACGTCTTACACAAAACGTCTCATGTAGCCAAGAAAGACCAGTTTCTTGCAACATAACATTCTTTGTGGCTCTTGATTAATTTCTCTCGCTCTGTCTTCTAGAAATAAACTTGTATTTTAGAAAGACAGCTTCACGAGCCACAAACCCGTTGTACTCGTGATTATGTGGACAGCGGGCCGCCCACGGGGGCGCTTGGTGAGAACGAAACAAGCGTTTGCATTTTGTATAGAGTCGCCACCAATTTTTATGGGAAATTGGAACCGTTCGAATACCTCGTGTCATGTCAAGACACAAAGTAATGACATGAACACTAAGCAATCGTTACCCTTAGCATTCTATGTCTAGAATGACTCTCGTGGATGCCAATGAACACGGGTGCTCACGGAGATCTGGAGTAAGGGGTGAGGGTACGTATTAGGAAGCTCTTTTGATCGAACACCTAATCCCGCCCGCCTCGATAGCGGCCTCTACTAATGATTAGGGAAGTTATTCGTACTTGATATATCGTCGGCTATATGCATGCAATGCAACATCCAAGTTTTAATCCTAGCATGTGAAAATTAACTAAGTCGGTTGACACGTAATTAGCATGCAATTGGGTCGAAGTAGGAATTTAAGGTTGATTTACATGTGAAAACATACAAATGATAAAAGAAATACAATAACTATAAATTACAATAATGAAAATTACATTAATTACATTGGAATAGGCGATTTATGTCGAAAATACCTTTAAAACGGATGATTTGAGAAAAAGAATAAAAGAATTAAATACGAACAGGAATGATATTACGGATAATAGTCGATTAATACGTAATCTAATTAAATTATGTCAAGGCAGAAACGGAGTTCAGGGACAGAACTCAGCCAGGAACAGGCGCAGCAGAGCTGCGTCTTTTTGAATAAGCGCGTGACGCTGCGTCTGTTCCCTTGGCTCGATTCATTTTGTGAAGCCGTGATTGCAAGCCGTTAATGTCGATTGGTGATTTAAAGGATTAATTTAATTATTTACTCGGATGAAAGTGATTAATAGGTTATTACATATGAATGGGTCATAAAAGCAAAACAGAATAAGACGGATGCAAACGGATTAACTACATGATGGAATAATGATAGAAGTGAAAAATATTAATGAGTCCTCTATTGAAATCAATTAACTAACATTAGATACGATGGATTAATGACGAATATGCGACGAATATGACAAAAGACGGATTAAACTATATCAAGGACGAATTCCAGAAACCCAATATGAACGAATTGAATCTTTACAACCCGGAATTGAATTATAATGACGAAAACCCGCAAATATGAATTATAAGGGATTTAAGTCGGATTTATGACAAATTAAACATGGGAATGACGGTGAATAATATACACATGTGATTTATATGTTATCATGACGAAGAATTAACAAGCGAACAAGCAAAAGAAGGATTTTGAATACGAATTACAGAGGACAAACGAAGAAGAAAGGAAGCGAGGCTGCGGCGGGCCTCACGAAGAGGCGCAGCAAGAAGCTGCGCTCCTTCGAAAGAGCGCGCAGCGATTCTTTGCGTCCTTTCTCGACGGTTATTTACTGAAAATCCGCAAAACAGGTTTTAACAAAGGGTTTTAGAAATCGGTTTTAATGGTATTTTCGACGTAAACCTTACAATTGATGATACGAAAAGTAAAATACAATATATAAATAAGGATTATACACCCTCAGACTTACATGTTGACGAAACGAGAAGGACTAAGATATCGATTAGTGATGCTCGACGCGAATGCAAAGAGAGTGCCCTCGTAAGAGGAAAACGATTAATTAATTAAGTTGATTGAGTGTAGTTGGTCAAATTGGTCGGTCATGCAACGGAGAGGCTGGTACCCGGAAAGATCCGAGCTTACGTGGTCGAAAGTTCAAGCAAGTAGGCGCCAATAAGTAAGAACAAAGTCTAGAATGCAAAGGGAGAAGAGAAGGGCGGACACTCGCGTGAGAAATATGAGGAGCGAAGGCTCCTATTTATACTAATCACGTGAAGGAATTAGGGTTTCGGAGACTCTTTGGAAGTGAATCTCGGAAAGATATGAGAAATATACGAGAAACATGCAGAAAAGGGCCTGGGAAGAGGCGCAGCAGCCACTGCGTCTCTTGGAAGAGGCGCAAAGACTGCTTTGCGTCTATTCCCGGAGGTTTCCTCTATTTGAAGAAAGATTTCGCGTTTGAGTTATGGTAGGACGGAAATAATTCGATTATCTTATGAATATTACGGGATATTATTTGCCAAAAGATAAAATTTGTGAAATATGGAATAGAAATATCCGGAACATTCCGAACATTCGACTCGGGATTTAACAAGTTATCGAGAAAATGGAGACGGTTTTTGACCGGACTCGAATGTACTCTAATTACGCCAAAACGACCGTATCGGGACGTAGATGACAACCATGAGGTAGACATTAATATTTGAGCAATCACTTAACGATAATCTTATTTAATCTGTCACAAATCGTTCGCGTATCAATCATGCGGCCCAATCATCACCGGGTGGTTTGCGGGAGGTGCGAAATGAGGTATCTCTGAGCCCCCACTTTGACCGAGGCTTGGACAAGGCGAAAGTCAAAGTATAGCCATCAGTTCAATCGAAGATTACAACCTGACGACTATGGCGACGCGAGGCGGTTCAAGGGGTCGAACCAAGGACTGTCGTCGGGAACATTTTAGAGTCTGTCGACTATCGGGAGGGTCGTTTAAAGTCCATTAGACTACGTAAGGGGGCTCGCCTTGACCATAAGAAGAGACCATACCGAGACTTCTTCCTCGAGATGCTTCCGGAGTTGCGTAGGAGCTAAGGTTGAGCATGGGAGCTAAGGGTAAGACCTAAAGGGTATATAAGGATTGGTGCTAGGGTGCGGGACCCTAAAGGAAAGCATTGACGGGAAAGAGGTCTAAAGTAAGTTCAACTTAAAGGGTAAACCGGAGGTTGGGTATAGGAACTCTATTGGTTTGGGAGACTTGGAGGCTTATGAACCTAAAAGGATTGGGATCCTATAGTTTAAAAAATCCTAATTTCGGGTTTATGAACCTAAGAAAGAAGGCTTTAGGTTTGGGAACTTCTGGAGAACGACACCCTCGTCGAACTCTGCGGGGAAACACGAAATATTGAGAGTAGCAGGACACGGCTGGGAACTGCTGGAGGAAAATGTTTGGATAATCTTCGGGAAAATATTGAGTAGCAGGACACGGCTGGGAACTGCTAGAGGGAAAGATCTGCTTGGGTAGATGTCAATCCTCACGTCTTGAGAGAGACAGTGCGTCCGCTTACTCTCGCTGGAGACATAGTTGGGATTATTCTTCTTGTCATGAGAGGGAAAGTATATCCGCTTACTCTCGCTTGAGACATAATGAACGTGTGTCGAATTTTTGTAAATAATTAAATGCTCGTTGCGACAAGCAAAATGAGTCTTGGAAGGAATAAATAGTCTGCTGCTGGCTTGGAAATGCAAGCCGGAACGAAAGAAAATCGTCGAACGGACCGAAAGAGTAAAATAGCATCTGGGAAGAGGCGCACCAAAGATGGGCCCACAAATAACGAACTTATAACGAATTTTTGAAAATTCGTATGGAGGGAACAAGAGGAAGAGGCGCAACAAGAGCTGTGTCTCTTGGAAGAGGCGCAGCGCCTGCTGCGTCTATTCCCCAATTTGGCTTTCCTGCGTAAAAACGCGAAAATCAGAGGGATTGTTTCATTTGCAACACAAATCACTCATTTCTCTCTCAAATCTTCACCATTTCCGCCAAGGTTTGATTCAAAAGCTTGCTTTAAACATGACTAATCGAGGTATGTATCTTAATCTTGCATTAATCCTCTATATTTGTTGAATTTTGAGCCGCGAACTTTAGGGTTTTCGACCCTTTTGATCGAAAATTTGGGGCTTTTCCCCCAAATGGATTTGCCTTGCCAAATTGATGTTAGAAACGGATAGTAGGTGATGTTAGGAACATAACCATGTATTTGTTTCGAATTTTCATCAAGTTTTGAGCCTTTGAGTGAAATTTTGAGACGGTTTTACAGCTAAATCGTAAATTGCTTCGAAAATAGCCTTAGGACTGCCCATTTGCGATGAAATTTGATATTTAGGATCCTTTGGTGATGGTTAAACTTTATACCGTCTCGGAATTTTGGTTTGTGACAACTTTTTCAGGACACCTTTCTAGGGCATAATCGCCGTTATAGCGAAATGCTGCCGAATTTTCGACTTGAACCCGGAACTAGGCTTCGAATTAGACTTGACTTGACCTAATTTTTCACATGAGTGATCGGGTTGGTGGGAATATGGCCAAAGATGGCAAGGAAAGAGCGATTTCAGGGCTTTGAAAGCTCGAAAACTCCTTAACAAAGGCTCGTCGTCATATGACGCGGCCTGAATTTGCTGTAACGTTGCAGGTGATGAGGCTTCTACTTCTGGGAGAGCTCCCATGGAGATAGACGCCGCTACTGTTGAGGAGGCTTTAGAGCAGGCCTTCACCGCTGCGGTGATGGCTGCTGAGTTTCACGAGGAGGAGGCCGTCGAGGAGGAGGAGATCCCGAGACGAGCCAACGTCAGGCGAGGAGGTCGTCGGTGAGGGAGCCCTGCGTGGGCTGAGACCTGGGAGAGTAGGCACCTCGTGTGGGCTGCAGAGGGTCACCTGTCCTACAGGACGGTGAAGAGCTTGGTAAATAGGAATTCACTACCCACTGCTCCCCCTCTTTCATTCTTTTTGTCCAAATTTCTTTTAAATTTTAGTCAAAACTAAATATAGCTTTGTTTCAAATCATGATAGGAGGCCGGGAACATCAGGTCGTTCTCGGGGTACACGACGGCGATGGAGCACTACGAGCGGCTGTCGGCGGAGGAGAGGGCCATGATCGAGCGTGGAGCGTTCGGTCCTCGGTTCAGTGTCCGGAGGGATATCGTGAAGAGGAAGTTGCGGGCTAACCTTAGCCTGGTCCGCGCTTTCTTGGACCGATTCTGGGATACGACTTCCACATTTCACATGCCTTTTGGTGAGGTGGGAGTCACTTTGGAGGATTACGGCATGATTTCTCGGGTGCCGTGTGGGACCGAGGAGATGGTGTGGCGGAGGCGCCATGAGGGTGGACTCGGCCGAGGCGAGGAGGTTGATTGGCTGGAACTTGTCGCCGAAGGCTGTTCTGATCTTGCGGGTTTGGTACCCAGTTCTTACGTTCGAGACTACTTTGCGGGGAAGACCCCGGCGATGGTGACGATTGATGGGAGGGAGACGGCTCCTCCTCTCTGTCTGGTGAGCGAGAGGGCTCGTCGTGGCTTTGGTGGTTTCTGTCTTCGATTTACCTCGGAGACAAGGGCGAGAGGCTGTCGACGAAGCTCCTTCCCTTCCTTTTCGACTGAGTTCCCTAGGGCGGGGACCGGGTCACTTCTTTGGTTTCGCGGTCCTCATCCGCTTCATGAGGGCCATGGTTCGTCCGGAGTTGATGGAGAAGGGGACTTCCCAGTCTTTGTCGGACTGGACTCTTGTTGGAGGTATGAACCTTCCTTTAGACCAATGTAAATTCCTTTCTTTATCAAATCACGAAAGATCGTCATTGATTATTACGCTTTACATGCGTGGGTGTACTCTTACTTCCCGAGTCTCGCGCCCAAGAGGACGGAGCTGCTGGAGAGGGCCTATCCCGTGGTGAGGATTGGGTGATGTCGGACGAAGAGCAAGCGTTCTTCTCACAATGTCTACCGGCGGGATGTGAACGCTCTTGGTGAAACGGCGTGAGTATCCCATTCGTATTCATTTATACTTCTTATACTTTGCTTTTAATTGATCATAGGACTGATCTTTGCCTTACCTTGTCACAGTGGGTGCCCAGACCTTGGGCGGAGTACGCTGGAGCGCCTCCTTTCATGGCTGAGGTCCTTCGACCTAGGAGCCCGAGTTGACTGCTGTTGAGGACGTCGATGGGTCCTGTGTGGTACTTGGGCGAGCGTTTGGCTCGTCAGTGCTCTCGGGACGCGTTGACGGTTCCCGTCGATCCTCCCAGGACGATGTTTAGGGAGCCTTCTGAGGCTGAGAGGGAGGCGGACTTGGCTGGTGCCAGTGGCGACGACCTTCTTCTCCCTGGCGAGGACTACTCGGCGTTCCTTTACGTGAGGTTGGCGTCGGCGGTAGTGGTGAGTATCTTTTACTTTTCCTTGATTTGATTTTGAGAATTACGATGAAAGATCATCGGTTAATGAGAGCTATTTGTCCTTGCAGGAGGTCGAGGCGGCGGGCATCGAGCCCCCAGAGTACCCTGAGACCCTCGAGTACACTGACGCGGCCGGGAGGACGACGATCTCCGAGCTGCGTGACTTTGACGTAGCTGTGACGGATGCTGGCCTAGACGACTGGCAGCATCTGATTCGGAGGGTGAGTTTCTAACTTGTATAACTTTCGTGTAGGAACACATTTGATTGAGCTTGTTCAATTTCTTTGAGAGTTTCTTTTGAAAATGCGGTCGCGCCGTCCCGGTTCGTGGCGCTATGGAGGGTGGCCAACCGGTGCGAGCTACTGCCATCGAGGCACTCGTCGGTGGTCGGTCGGTCGTCGGTATGAACCTTACACCCATTTCTCTTTTTTGATTTTTGATTTCCAATTTTGCTTGAACCGATTGACATGAGCCAATTTATTCTTTGTTTACTGGGGGTGACCGCGAGTGGGAGCGAGAGTTGACCCATTCTCGGGAGGAGACGGCTCGCGTGTTGAGGGAGCTCGAGGTTCGGGATGCCGAGATCGCTGCTCTTGTGGCGAGAGTTGCCGAGGGTTGGGCGCCCAGCAGTAGTTTTGTGTAGTTCGTAGACTTGTACATTTGGACGTCTGATTTTGAACATTTTTGGACTTTGTTTGGGGCGCAAGCCCCCAGTTTGCTTGGACTTTTGGACTTTGTTCGGGGCGCAAGCCCCCAGTTTGCTCGTACATTTGCTCTGTTTGGTGTATATACGACGGCCTGAGTGCCTTTGCTGCTGGGTTGTGTTGCTTGTATCTGCAGGTTAGTTCTTGAACAGGTTTGGTAGATAACGGTTTACGCCGTCATGCTGCCGAAATTTACATAGAAATCACGCCAAGCATACATTTTTATATACACATGGCTCTAATTAGCGCAAAATGAGACTCAAAAGAACACAAGAATGCAAAAATTTTGCCGGAAATGACCGGACGGTAGGGAGGGTTACCCCCTAAAAAAAAAAAAAAAAAGAAATCTATAAGTTAGAAAATGTAGAAATGAAATGCTGAAATTCGTTAAAAATGAAAACAAATGAAAATTATTTCCTGAAAAGAAAATGAATGAAAATTATTTCCTAATAAAAAAAAGACAATGAAAATTATTTCCTAAAAAAAAGAAATGAATTAAGTGTGATGAAATGGCGAAGGTGTCGATGTCGCCTTGAAATGCGTGCCCGCGAATTTAGGAAACCTAAAACATGGTAATCTTCCCGTATTTACCAAAATCAAACCCCGTAGGAATAAGAAATCATTCGTTATAGAATTAGGAAAGATCCCGCGCGGAAATCACAGAAGTGAGACTGGGGAAGAGGCGCAGCATGAGCTGCGCCCCTTTGAAGAGGCGCGGCGAGCGCCGCGCCTTTGTTCCAAGCCGGTCCGTTCGGCGGATTTTTGGAAACAGCAATTAGTATAAATAGAAGCGTCGACGGAGCTTTAATTCACATAAATCTTTCGTCTCTTCTTCGTCTATTCACATAAAACTCCCAAAATAAATCTTCAAGAGAAAAAATTGTCATCATGAATACTTTGGAGATCCGCTTGAAGGAATGGACCAATGAATTTTCAAATATGGAGAAGCATGACATGGGTGCTTATAATCTTGGGTCTTGAGCTTCTCCGCCAATGCTTTGTGGGTGTCGGATTCTTATCTGAGGTGGCGAAAGGCTACAACTCCGGAAGAGCGCGAGAGACTGAGAAAACGCGAGCCTGTTGACTACAAGGTGGGCGTGGGAGAGAAAGAGAAGGAGAAGCATCTGACAGAGGGAGAAGAAGAAGCCGGGTTTCAATTCATTCATCCTTCAAAGAAATCAAAGACTACTCCTGTCGTAGAGATGGTGGTTGGCAAGAATGGAAGAGTCAGGCCTCGAGAAAGACCGTTGGTGATTAGGTCTGAAGTGGTGCAAGAGCGCCCAGCTCGAGGTCGTGACAAGAAATATGACAAGAATGACAAGGGCAAGGGGAAGATGGAGGAATAGCCCGAGTCTTTATTTATTATTTGATTATTATTATTATTGTTGTTGTAATAAAAAGGAGGGATTTTTAGAATCCTAGCCTATTCTATTTTTATTATGTAACGTACTACTATTATTTAGGAAGTGAATGAAATAAAGAGGTTAAATGGTTATGAAACCGTTGGAATTTTCTACTTATTATTCTTGTTGAATTTCAAATGCAATGCAAATGTCCTTCTATTTACATTTTAGATATACTGGGTTGAATCCCGTGAAGGATTGCCTACGTATTCACTTAAAGCGAAATCAAACCCTTGCGCGTAGTTCGAGTAAATGTAAAAGAATAATTGTTCGAAGCAGGAGCTTGTAATGAACATAGAAAATAAGCATGAGCTTTTGCTTACTCTGGAGGTGCGAATTTAGTTTATTTGATGATATGAGGATGACAATTTCGTCAAAATGCAAGAGCACGGTGACATTTAGCTTATTTCAGCTTGGCCAGGGGCCGTTTATTTAGTGCCACAAGAGCGACACATGGGTTTACGCGAGGCGCGTTTTTGTTCCTATTCTAGGCATAGTACCGTTTCAGTTGGTCAAGGTTTGTGGGGTTTGAAAACTCATTCTCATCTACGTCTGTGATTCTAACCGCACCCCCTGGGAGTATGGATTTGACTAGAAATGGTCCGGCCCAATTAGGTTTGAATTTTCCCCTTGGGTCAACAGGTAAAAGAGCTCTAACCGATTTGAGTACTAAGTCTCCTTCTTTGATGTTTCTTGGCCTAACCCTTTTGTTGAAAGCTCGTTTGATACGTGCTTAATATGTTTGGACATTATGTAAGGCGCGCAGCCTACGTTCATCCAGGAGGATGAGTTCTTCATATCTATCCTTCTTCCAATCGACCTCCGGGATTTGACTTTCTAGTAGAATACGCAGGGATGGTATTTCTAGCTCGACTGGTTGTACGGCTTCCATGCCGTAGGTCAAATAGAAAGGAGTAGCCCCAGTGGGCGTCCTGACAGATGTACGGTATCCCCATAAGGCAAAGGGTATTTTGCCTGGCCAATCTCTGTAGTTGTCGATCATTTTCTTGAGAATTGTGACAACATTTTTGTTTGCCGCCTCTACCGCGCCGTTAGTCTGTGGTCTATAGGGCGAAAGAGTGGTGATGCTTAATCTTGTATTTGGTTAGCAATTGCTCGGTTTCAGCTTGGAAGTGTGACCCGTTATCGCTAATGATCTCATGTGGGCAACCATATCGACAGATGATGTTGTTTTGTATGAACTTTGCCACATTTTTAGCCGTAAGACCAGTGTAGGAAGCCGCTTCTACCCATTTGGTAAAATAGTCAATTGCCACTAGAATGAAACAGTGACCTCCTGTTCCGGCCGGGGTATGTCAATTCCCCATGCGGAAAATGGCCAAGGAGATGTCATCGTGTAGAGCAATGAAGGAGGGACATGTTGTACATTCCCAAAGATTTGGCAATTGTGGCAATGTCTCACGTATTTGATGCAATCGGATTCCATTGTGGTCCAATAATATCCCAAACGTGTGATTTTCTTTGCCATCATAGGCCCACTCATGTGAGGACCGCATTCTCCGTCGTGGAGTTCTTCCATCACCTTTCGTGCCTGTGAATGATCAAGGCAACGTAGGACTACACCAAGAGGTGTTCTTTTGTATAATTCTCCTTGCATCAGAATGTATTGGGAAGCTAATAGGCGTATAGCACGTTGTCCCCTTTTGTCCATATCTTGTGGATAGGTACCATTAAGTTTAAAATTCAGGATTGCCTGGAACCAGGGTTCCTGCGCGATTTCCTCTTCGTCGGTGATTTGGTGAACATAAGCCGGCTCTGACCGTCGTTCGATGCACAACGGCATTTCCATCATGTGATCTGGCATATTTATCAAAGATGCAAGTTTCGCAAGAGCGTCTGCAAATTGATTTTCCTCCCGAGGTAGGTGTAGGTAGGTTACGTGATCAAAGAATTGAGCGACTTGGTCTATCCTAGCCCGATAGGGTGCGAGGCTTTCGCGGATTTTCCAAGATCCTGTAACTTGGTTGATGATCAGTGATGAATCCCCATGTACTCGGAGGTTTTTAATGCCTAAGCTTACTGCCGCTTGTAGTCCAATGAGACAAGCTTCATATTCTGCGGCGTTGTTTGTCACCTCGAAGTCAAGTTTGACAGCAATTGGTGTATGCTCACCTTCAGGAGAAATGAGCAACACTCCTATTCCGAATCCTCTTAAGTTGGATGCTTCATCAAAGTACAGATCCCAGGAATCTACATCTGTTTGAAGTATATCCTCATCGGGAAATGACCAAGTATCTATGGTTTGTGCGTCATTGATAGGATTTTCTGCGAAGAATTCGGCGACGGCGCGACCTTTTATAACTTTCAGTGGCACATATTTAAGGTCGAATTTCGAGAGCATCGAGTCCATCTTGCGGACGTCCGTTGAGGACGGGTTTCTCGAAGAGGTATTTGACTGGATCCATTTTGGAGTATATCTTGACGGAGTAGCTAAGCATGTAGTGACGTAGCTTCTTTGTTGCCCACACAAGAGCGAGGCATGTCTTTTCGAGTTGTGAGTATTTGCACTCATATTAATTCCAAGAACTTCTTACTTAGATAGTAAATGGCTCTTTCTTCACTTCCTACAGTTTGAGCCAGCATAGCACCCATGGCGGTTTCAGTTACTGTGAGATATAAACCAAGAGGTTGATCTCGTTGTGGCGCATGAGCACGGTGGTTTAGCCAATATTTCTTTGATTCGGTCAAACGCCTTTTGACAATCATCATCCCACATGGTGTGGTCTGTTTTCTTGAGTTTCTTGAAGATAGGCTCACAAATCATCGTAAGTTTCGATATGAATTGACTTATGTACTGTACTTTTCCCAGGAATCCTCTGACTTCTTTTTCTGTTTGGGGTTGTGGCATTTCGATCAGAGCCTTGATCTTGGACGGATCTATTTCTATACCACGTTGGCTAACCACGTATCCCAGGAGTTTGCCAGATGTTACCCCAAATGTGCATTTCTGAGGATTGAGCCTCATGTTGTACTTTCGTAGTCTTGCGAAGAACTTGCGAAGGTTCGCAATATGTCCCTCTCTTTCCTTAGATTTGACGATCATGTCATCTACGTATACCTCGACTTCTTTGTGCATCATGTCATGTAGGAGTATAGTTGCGATGCGTTGGTATGTAGCCCCGGCGTTGATCAATCCGAACGGCATTACCGTATAGCAATAGGTTCCCCATTGGGTGACAAATGCGGTCTTATGCATATCTTCCATGGCCATCTTGATTTGGTTATAACCCGCATATCCATCCACGAAGGATAGTAACGCGTGGTCGGCAGTATTGTCCACTAATATGTCAATGTGCGGTAGAGGGAAGTCATCTTTCGGACTCGCTTTGTTCAAGTCCCTAAAGTCAACACAAACACGGATTATCCCATCCTTTTTGGGTACGGGTACTATGTTAGCTACCCAGTCAGAATACTCGGAAACTTTGATGAACCCGGCTTTGAATTGCTTGTCGACTTCTTCCTTAATCTTTAGAGCCCATTCTGTTCTCATTCGTCGAAGCTTCTATTTCACAGGTTTGAAACCTGGCTTAATCGGAATCCTATGTTCGGCAATATCCCTATCGATCCCTGGCATGTCTTTGTAGGACCAAGCGAAAACGTCTTTGAATTCATTTAGGAGGTCTATGAAATCGGCCCTTTCGGTAGAGCTCAAGGTAGTCCCTATCCTAAGTTCTTTGGGTTCTAGTTCAGTTCCTACATTGATGGGTTCGGTGTCCTCTATTACTGGTCCTCCTTCCCCTTCCTGTAATATTTCTTTGGCTACGTAGGGAGGTAGTTCGATTGAGTCTGGGTCTTGGTCATCCTCAGTATCATCGTAAACAGAATTGCACTCAAGATAACGCAAAGAGTAAGCAGAACCTGATTTATTCATATTAAGATTCGAGTAAAGTTGAAACAAAGAAGCCAACTGATCCATGGTCAGTGGCGGCAAAGGGACAGTAATTGGGGCATTTCCCGAACTACTGTGACTACTCGAGACTAAGCTAGGAGAAACGAAGGGAGTGGGGATGACGACAGGAGTGGATTCTCTAATGACTTCTCTAGACTCCGACTCCGACTCCGACTCCGACTCGAACTCATCGTCTTCTGGTTCTCCTTTGAACATCTCTCCTTCTCCAGTGGTGAGCTTGAAGAGTCTTCCTTGATTGTTGGTCCATTTGATCGATTTTCTCCATCCTTTCTGCTGTTTTGTGTCGGTTTCTGTAATCAACACGGTGGGGTTGAAGCGATCGTCTTGTAGTATCATAGTAATGATCTCATCCTGCGCGGCCCTAACGAATCGATCTTCTCCAAACAATAGGCTAACAGCTTGTTCGTCTAAGCAAGGTGCTTGATGGGTTTTGACGGTAGGAACCGTTTCCGGAGGAATGAAGTAGCAATCGTGAAAGATCTCGATTCCGGCTAGCTTCCTCTCAAGATAATGCCAAGGTTCGGGAAATCCATGAAAGAGCTCTGAACTTCCTTCTTGAACAAAGTACCCATTTAAAGTGGGGAGATATGGCCTCATTTGGATTCCCACGTGCTTGCGGTTTTGGACTTGGGCAAGCATTTCGAGAACTTCTTCTTTTGTTGGTTTGTACCCTAGTCCAAGTGGTATCCTTGTTGAGTTGTCTTCCTTGTATGGTGCGAAGGTATTCTTCCGAATTGGGTTCAAAGGCATTCCAGGGAAGTATCCCTGGGATTTGAGTATGTGGTTGACCACCAAGTTGGAGTAGGGATTATAGTATAAGGGTACCAATTCGCTTTCTATGACACTTACACTTTGGAAGCCCCCAAGTTTGTATACGGGATCCGCAAGGACTTGATTATTTGATTGCTTCTCGATTATTGCCTTGATGGGTGACGAATTGATCGTCACTACTTTTTCATTTAGTGGGATCTTGATCTTTTGATGAAGGGTGGATGTTACCGCTTTGGAAGCGTGAATCCAAGGCCTTCCCAGAAGTATATTGAATGAAGCTTCGATGTCCACTATTTGGAAGTTAACCTTTCGTTCGATTGGTCCCGTGGCTATGGTTAGGTTAGCAAGTCCTACCACTTTTCGTCGCGTACCATCATATGCACGCACACCTTGATTGGTGGGAGTCCAATCCGACTCCTTCATACCTAGCTTGTATGCCGTTTTGAGGGGTATGACGTTGACCGCGGAGCCATCATCTACCAAAGTCATTGGCACATTCTTCTTTAGACAAATGACAGTGATGTATAGAGCAAGGTTGTGACTAGCGCCAAAAGGTGGCAAGTCTTCGTCCGAGAAAGTAATAGGATTACTTAGCTTAGATGATTCTTGGAAGACCAAGTTGACTACATCTTCAGGAGTGGAATTATGTGCTACATTTAGCTTGGCCAAAGCTTGCAGTAAAGCTTGGCGATGTGGGAATGAGCTTGCTACTAGTTGCCAGACTGAAAGATCAGCCTTTGTTTTCTGTAATTGCTTGAGCAAATGATCAGTGGGGTCATCTTCGTTTTCATTTGGTGTGATGACGTTGGTTGGACCGTTTTGAGTAGTGTTTTGATATGGGCGACCCGAACGAGTTAGGTGATCCACATCTTGGTCTTCACCGTTTTGGACTATTTCTTTGACTAGGGAGTTTTCAATGAGATACTCGTCCTCATCATCATCGGCCCAAACCCCATTGACTGCAGCTAGTTCTCTCATTCTCATGATATCACCTTCTAGTCGTATGATTTGGTCAACTAGGTTATCAACCACGGTGATTACTTCTTGCATAGTGGCATTTTGAGAGAAGATCAATGGTACACGTTCTTTGGGTATTGCGTTGGGATTGCGTAAGGTTGTTACCATGTTTTCTAGTTCCCAAACTTGTCTATCTACACTTCTTGCCCATGTGATGAAGTCGGAAATGGTAGGGGAGATGGTAGAGTAGAGCCTTTCTTTCTCAATTGCATGAATTTCATTTTCAGTGGGAGACATGAGGTGTGAGCAATCTAAGGTAGATTCATCACTTGTAATCACTAGAACTCCAAGAGGATTTTGAGTGTTGTTGGGTTTACCTCCTGGTGGTATTGGGAGTCGACCATCTTCAATCATATCTTGAAGCATGTGTTTCAACTTGAAGCATTTTTCTGTGTCGTGCCCTTTGCCCCTATGGTATTCACAGTATGAATTTTCATCCCAAAACTTGGACTTCCTTTCGGGTTCGGGAGTAGGTCCAATGGGTTGGAGTTTACCTTGCTTCATTAACCTTTTTAGAGTGTTGGAGTAAGTATCCCCGAGGTTTGTGAATTTCCTTGGTGGGGTAGTTTTCTTGGATGGCTCGAGAAGGTTAACTTCGTCGGTCTTGCTAGTAGAGCCGTATGAACGACTCGTGGACCCTTGATATCCTCGACCTACCGTTTTGGACAAGAGTCCTTTACGGATGTCATCTTCAATCCTCGTCCCCAATACGGTTAAGTCTTTGAAAGTCTTGATGTTTTGATATCTCAAATGATTGGCATAGATGGGTTTGAGATTATCCACAAACTTTTCCACAAGAGTAGCCTCATCCGACGTTTAACTAGTTGGGTGCTAGTCTTTCTCCACCTACTTAGGAAGTCGGTGAATCCTTCTTTGTCATTTTGGGTAAGAACCTCTAGAGTACGCATGTTGACTTGGATCTCGGCATTATCCGTATATTGTTTAGAGAACTCGATTGCGGCGTCTTCCCAAGTAGCGACCTTCTTGTGATCTAAAGTGTAGAACCATTGCTTCGGGATGGTGTCAAGAGATGAAGGAAAGATCCTTAAGAACATCTCGGGTTTGATGCCTTTGATAGACATGTAATCCTTGAAGGCACGGATGTGGTTCAAAGGGTTCTCGTGTCCCTTGAACTTAGGGATATCCGTCATGTTAAAGTTAGTTGGCAATTTGGAATTGACGGCTTCATATTTGCGATTGTTCTCCCTATAAATGTCATCACCCTTAAGGTACATCAATTGCTCCTCTAGGTATTGGAGTCTTTTCTCAGCTGCAGTCGTTCCCATGAGAGGATTCTCATCCCTAGATTCATCATCGGAATTACGTAGTACTTCACTTTCATGAGGAGGCAACCTTCCCTCAACGGAAAAGATACGGCCTTCGATAAGCTCAAGGCGGTCATATGTTTGTTCTTGGGTAATTTGCATTTGGGCTAGCGCGGCGAGGATTCGATCATTACCGTCTTGAAGGTGGTGGAGATTCATTTCATCACTTGATCCGGGCATCTTGGGAACTGGATAAGAGATCGGCGACGAATCAAAACACGATCGACCATTCTATCACACTTGCTAAAAGAGGAAAAGTTTTGACTCGTGAAGTGGGTGTGTGCCACTTGTGTTGAGTGAGTTTTGAAGAAAGACAAGGTCTTTAAAAATGTGTGTCCTAGTCAACTGTAGTGTAGTTGTAGGAGTGGACTCGAAGTGAGGCTTTGAAATGGGCTTGTGGCCCGAATTTTGACACGACAAACGGAAAGAGTTTTGACCGGATTTTGCGCTAATTGGAAGCCCTATTTCGAAATTCTTGTTTGAAAAAGGGTTTTGATTTTTGAAAATTCGTCATGGTTTTGTTTAGAAATGGTGATCACATAAGGTTTACACATTTATACAAGCATTATAACGGGATGCTGAGTGCATTTAAAAGGGATTTGGTTTAAAGGGTAGGTTTCCATACCGAACCATCAAACCCGAAGTCTGTGGAGAGGCTCGTGCCAAACAAGAGTAAGGCCGATTCCTAGTCCATTTCCTCAAGTAGTGAAGGCCCTTGATACAAACAAGAGTAAGCATCATGGTATGGATGACGTCAATCGCTATCCATCCTTAGGCCCAAATAAGAATTAGGACCGTTTAGACGGGACGATTGGTCGAATGGGTTGGGTTGGGCCTAGGAAGGCCGAGTTAAACGGTCTAGGAAGACCGAGTTATGAAAACCGACAATTGTCTTGTACAAACTATTCCCTAACCTTGTTCAAGTTTCACCCTTGGCTACACGTAAGTGTATTATCCCCCGGAGTCGCCAAAGCGTGGACACGCGGGCCGCCCACGGGGCGCTTGGTGAGAACGAAACAAGCGTTTGCATTTTGTATGGAGTCGCCACCAATTTTTATGGGAAATTGGAACCGTTCGAATACCTCGTGTCATGTCAAGACACAAAGTAGTGACATGAACACTAAGCAATCGTTACCCTTAGCATTCTATGTCTAGAATGACTCTCGTGGATGCCAATGAACACGGGTGCTCACGGAGATCTGGAGTAAGGGGTGAGGGTACGTATTAGGAAGCTCTTTTGATCGAACACCTAATCCCGCCCGCCTCGATAGCGGCCTCTACTAATGATTAGGGAAGTTATTCGTACTTGATATATCGTCGGCTATATGCATGCAATGCAACATCCAAGTTTTAATCCTAGCATGTGAAAATTAACTAAGTCGGTTGACACGTAATTAGCATGCAATTGGGTCGAAGTAGGAATTTAAGGTTGATTTACATGTGAAAACATACAAATGATAAAAGAAATACAATAACTATAAATTACAATAATGAAAATTACATTAATTACATTGGAATAGGCGATTTATGTCGAAAATACCTTTAAAACGGATGATTTGAGAAAAAGAATAAAAGAATTAAATACGAACAGGAATGATATTACGGATAATAGTCGATTAATACGTAATCTAATTAAATTATGTCAAGGCAGAAACGGAGTTCAGGGACAGAACTCAGCCAGGAACAGGCGCAGCAGAGCTGCGTCTTTTGGAATAGGCGCAGCAGACGCTGCGTCTGTTCCTTGGCTCAGTTCTGGCTGTGAAGCCGTGATTGCAAGCCGTTAATGTCGATTGGTGATTTAAAGGATTAATTTAATTATTTACTCGGATGAAAGTGATTAATAGGTTATTACATATGAATGGGTCATAAAAGCAGCAAAACAGGAATAAGACGGATGCAAACGGATTAACTACATGATGGAATAATGATAGAAGTGAAAAATATTAATGAGTCCTCTATTGAAATCAATTAACTAACATTAGATACGATGGATTAATGACGAATATGCGACGAATATGACAAAAGACGGATTAAACTATATCAAGGACGAATTCCAGAAACCCAATATGAACGAATTGAATCTTTACAACCCGGAATTGAATTATAATGACGAAAACCCGCAAATATGAATTATAAGGGATTTAAGTCGGATTTATGACAAATTAAACATGGGAATGACGGTGAATAATATACACATGTGATTTATATGTTATCATGACGAAGAATTAACAAGCGAACAAGCAAAAGAAGGATTTTGAATACGAATTACAGAGGACAAACGAAGAAGAAAGGAAGCAGGAACTGCGGCAGCCTCACGAAGAGGCGCAGCAAGAACTGCGCTCCTTCGAAGAGGCGCAGCGATTCTGCGTCCTTTCTCTGACGGTTATTTCTCGAAAATCCGCAAAAACGAGGTTTTAACAAAGGGTTTTAGAAATCGGTTTTAATGGTATTTTCGACGTAAACCTTACAATTGATGATACGAAAAGTAAAATACAATATATAAATAAGGATTATACACCCTCAGACTTACATGTTGACGAAACGAGAAGGATTAAGATATCGATTAGTGATGCTCGACGCGAATGCAAAGAGAGTGCCCTCGTAAGAGGAAAACGATTAATTAATTAAGTTGATTGAGTGTAGTTGGTCAAATTGGTCGGTCATGCAACGGAGAGGCTGGTACCCGGAAAGATCCGAGCTTACGTGGTCGAAAGTTCAAGCAAGTAGGCGCCAATAAGTAAAAACAAAGTCTAGAATGCAAAGGGAGAAGAGAAGGGCGGACACTCGCGTGAGAAATATGAGGAGCGAAGGCTCCTATTTATACTAATCACGTGAAGGAATTAGGGTTTCGGAGACTCTTTGGAAGTGAATCTCGGAAAGATATGAGAAAGATACGAGAAACATGCGAGAAAAGGGCACTGGGAAGAGGCGCGGCAGCCCTGCGTCTCTTGGAAGAGGCGCAAAGACTGCTGCGTCTATTCCCGAGAGGTTTCCTCCTCTTTGAAGAAAGATTTCGCGTTTGAGTTATGGTAGGACGGAAATAATTCGATTATCTTATGAATATTACGGGATATTATTTGCCAAAAGATAAAATTTGTGAAATATGGAATAGAAATATCCGGAACATTCCAGAACATTCTGACTCGGGATTTAACAGTTATCAGAAAATGGAGACGGTTTTTGACCCGGACTCTGAATGTACTCTAATTATCGCCAAAACGATCAGTATCGGGACGTAGATGACAACCATGAGGTAGACATTAATATTTGAGCAATCACTTAACGATAATCTTACGAACTGTCACAAATCGTTCCGCGTATCAATCATGCGGCCCAATCATCACCGGGTGGTTTGCGGGAGGTGCAGAAATGAGGTATCTACAGATTATAATAAGGAAAAATGAGCATTTGTTTCTTTTGAAAACTTACAAACATGGTACCTTATCATTTCATATCTCATATGATTCGTTTTAGATTTAGTGGAAAAATAATTTAGACAAAATGATAAAATCCCCAAAAGGATCAAGTAACTCAAAGTAACTTGATTAGTCCAAACCATATCGAATAGCGTTTGATTTCTTTATCCAACCACACATTATCCCATAATGCGTGCTAAGAGAAATTAATTTGTGATACTATATCACATTTCCTTTGGCTTATATCAAAGTCTTTACTTTGATAATCCCATCACGACTAAATCGTGATTCTTTGAACTCTTTGAACTTCTTCAAAGATTTCTCTATTTACCTTATTAAGTGAACACATTAGCGTCAACTTAAATCGTTGGTAAAAGAAAATGATCAACCTATTTTGGATCAATGATTTACAACCTCGATCTCCTTTTCAACCAAAAAGTACACGACATCTTGCTTTGAATGCAAGATACGCATATACCATAAGATCTAATGGTTTCAAGAGTACTCGATAACTCTTTGCGTTCATCATTCCAGAATTTAAGGTTTAATCTTGGGATACCAATTTGAGTCTTGCATCATCTACATGATGTATCATTCTAGTTTGGTTTAGAATATATTCACCTTGATAATGAACTAGCCATACATCAAATCGTGGTGTATAGGGTCAAAAAAGTGAAACCTCTTTTGTATCTTAACAAGTTTATATTCTTATTTAGAGTTTATGCACTTAATAGTCATAATTAAGTACAACTATAAACCCAAAACTTAGATTGATTACACAATGACTCTATCTCTCGATATTATTTGATGCTAGTCGTCATATTATAATCATCTTATTTATCGAATACAATGATGAAAACCTCCACTGGTTTCTAATATTGACGAAGTAGTACTAGCAATATTTATGTTAATCAAATAAACATTTAAAGAAGAAGGTCTCATTAGATGTCCCACAATTAACTTGTTGATTCTTCAATAATTTGGGGTAGTTTCCTTTCTAGCGTCCAACAATTAAGACAATGAAAACTTTATCGGTCGTGATTGATAGGTTTAGTATCGTTATTCTCAATAACTTTACTTTTAACATTACCTTGTATCAATTCCATTCTAATTTTACTTCTTTAAAACCTTATCCTTTTCTTAACGGTTTAAGAGAATGCTCCCACTCATTTCAATGAGTCTTTGCTAAGAGAAGCAAAATTGAAATTCATGAAGACTACTCTTCATTCGTTTGTTTAGTCTTAAAACTTTCATTGAAGTGGTTGCGGTATTTTGGTCAATTTTGATTTCAAACAAATCTAGTTACCAAAATGATGTAACGTTTCAAAACACTTAACTCAATTAAGCATATGAGAAACAATTCATTGTAAGTAGATATGTTAGTCAAAAATCAAAAACCCTTTTGATCACGAATAATTTTTATCTATACTCTTCACAAGAGATCCTTACAATGGATAATACGAGGTTTTTAGAATAAAAATTCAAATTTTGTCTTTAGTTACGATGTTTTAATGGAGATTTGAATCAAAAATCGAAATGATATCGTATATGAATTGTGGTAAAGAAATAGAACAATATGATAACGGAATAGTGGAAAATTAACATTTATCGTTTTATTAATACTTGTAAATAACAAGTAAAGCATTTACATAGTGACCTCTACCCAACTATGATAAATAATTTCAAGATCCAAATTCATATTAACTTGGGGCACGGTGTGCCGAAATACTCTTTATTAACATGACTCGGTGGATTAACTCTTTAATCGATTCTACTTTTAGAACTCTTGGTCGATAAAATTATATTAATATTTATCTCTAGCCCGAAACACATCCGGAAATCGTCGTGAATACTTTCGTTGAGTTCAACTCAAATTTCGAATAAATGTGTCCATGATCCAAATTCATATCAACTTAGGGTACGGTGTGCCGAAATACTCTTTATTAACATAAATTCGGTGGATAGACATTTATCACCCACTTCCCCTACGTAGCAAGGTTTGTACCCCGGTAAGGCCGAGTGCACTCCCTCACGAAATAGGTTTTCATGGTTTCTACTTTTTGGTAAGGCTAAGTCTCAATTGTTTATTTTAGCGAGAGGTCATGTCAATTTATTATCTATCACGTTTTAAGTGAACTAAAGCGGTGAACTACGATAATTGTAATTGACACGGTCGATTAACTCGATTAAACGATAATGCATGTTTTAGTTATGGCGATTTAGCGATGCATGCAACATATAAATAAAATGCAAAGCATAAATAAATTCCTAGTATGGCCTTCCTAAAATAGTAAATCTAATAAACTATTACAAATTCGGAAACCAACTCCTTTGGTCCCTTAAACTTCGGCCTTGACACGCATTTCAAGGCAATACTATCTTTGATGGATCGCCTTCTCGAGTGGCACCGTCTCCAAGGAACTCCGGAATAAATAAATTACATAATAATTACAAAATTTCCTATTATACATTTGTAATTAAAATAAAAATAAAAATAAATATATTAAATTACAAAACGGTGATACAAGAACACAATAAATTACAACCAAATCGATATTCCCATATATTTCGGGTAATATCAATTAAAACTAAGGCCATACTAAGTAAAATTACATAATTCAAAAATTACATAAAATTAAACTATGACAATCATAACTAAAATGCAGCATTATAATATGTATGAACATGCCCAATTTTATGCTAAATCGCCTTTAAGGAGCCAATATCGTATATTAATCAGTTTTTACGGATTTGCGTGATTTAACCTTTTATAATCACAATAATTACATAAATTCATATTTATGTACAAGTTAATTACCCTAACCAACTTAGGACTCAATATTAGTCTCCACTAATATATTGACAATAATTAACTTATATTTCTTAATATTGTTCATAAATGGACTCAAAAATACAGAATTATGCCATAAACTTCAAATTAAATCATAAAATTTCAAATAAATTTGAAATTTGAAATTTAAACATATGAACATTCTGGAAAAATACTATGACACTCATAATGTTCAAAAAACTTTGGCTAAAAATTTCAAAAATTTATCGAGAAAAACAATGTTGCGGTTTATCGGTTTTAACAATTATGACCCTAAAAATATGAGAAAAATTATATTCATCAACTTTTCACTTTTAGATCTGAAATATATGATAAAATGCAACATGTGACATTTTTCCTTAGTCATGAAGTATGTTTTAGCATTTTTACTAATTAAAGTCACTATTTATGTGATTTTTCATCAAAAATTCATAAATCATGCATAAAGACTTCATTATAGCCAAATATTTTACACACATCTTGTAAAATTGTATGTGACAACATACTAAATTTCTATGACCAGATTCGAAATATAACTCATATTAACCTATTTACTCATTTAAATACGATTTTAACTTGAAAAATCCATATTTCGAGCATAACAACTCATTTTATCATGAAACGTTACAGGCCATCATTAGATAATATATGTGAAAACATATCCAAAAACAACTGAAAAAATCAAAGTTTAGCTATTTTTAGTCCAAAAATGACATTTTTATCATAAAAATCACATTTTAATGCCATTATGATATAAAATGAACAATAAAATCCATAAATAAACCAAAATATCCTAAAAATCACTTAGGACCAGAAACTTTAACATGCAAATTTATTTTAAGGTTTTTCTTCATAAAACCAATTTAATTAGTTTTGTATGTTAATCATATAACTCGGAAAAACTATAAACCGATTTGCATGAAAACAACCTAAGGCTCATGATACCGCTTGTTAGAATTTTATTAATCTCATTAATTTACATATTCATATATGAATCAATTTATTTAGTCATAAAATAAATTCTAGATCTTATGCATGCAAACATAAATAAGATAAGAGAAGAAATCGTTTTTCTTACTATGTGATTTCGGTTTTATGGGCACCAACGGATCTCCTTCTTGTTAGTTCTTGAGCTTTCCAACAATGGATGAACAAGATTCAAGTTTATAATCTCTCCTAAAAGCATATACCCAAGGAAACCTCTTAATAACTAATATTATTATGATCTAGTAATAATATTAATCTAGCTTAAATATTTGACCCAAAATATTGATTTTGTTCTCCTCTGTTTCGGTTTAGAGGAGAGAATTTTGTGTGTTTTTCTTTCTCTAAAATTTCACAAGTTGTAGAGAAAATACAATTTTTTTTTTACTACACTAGAAAAATATGAGTTGAAGTGTGTATGAATAAAAATGATAGAGGAAAAACTCTGTCATTTCACTTGGCAAAACCGGTTGGAGGAGGGAAGGTAGCCAATGCATGAGGCTAACTTTCTTCCCAAGAACAACTAGGCATGCATGGCTACATATAGAGTGTAATAATTGTGTTTTTCCCTTATTAAAATAATCAACACAATTTATGCACTAATACCCTCTAAATTTCGGTACACTTGAGATAAAATGGGTAGTCCATTTTATTTTGTCATTTGTCATATGTGACATGTTACTTGACATGTGAATTTGTAATGTATTTTTAACATATTAAAAATCAACATACTCATAAAATATGTCATTTACAAAATCGACTAGTAGTTCGTAATTACTTGTACAAAAACGGTTTATCAAATTATAAATTACAACGTCTTGTATTTATAATAAATTATTCATTCAATTTCAATTCCAAATTGTTTCGTAAACAATAATTTTATCTAAGTAATAAAACAATTCAATTACTTAGACCGTATCTAATATAATCGAATTACAATAAGATACGTTAATTTTACTCACAAAATCATCCGTCAATTTTAAGCAATTTAATTAACTCGTATCGGCATACGATTAATTAAATAATCAATTAAGAGTATTTTCCTATAGGTATGACCTAAGGGGATCAACTGATCACCACTGTCGTACGACAGTAATGTCAAACTCTAGTCAGCCAATCATTACCGATATGTGTGGACCAGTTGACTGTAAAATTATTACATCCCACATGTATTCTTAAAATAAGATTTAAACATGTGATCATCATGATCGACAGTTGTGATCGCATTATTGTCGGAGGACACATATTCTAACAATAACACCACTTTAAGGAGTCGTTTGGTTGATCAAGGAACTTAATTTTCCTAGGAACTTCAATTTCATGGGAATTAAGTTCCTGCATCCAGTTCGGGTGAATTTAGCAAAAGTGTTTGGTTGCTCATGTAGGAATTAAATTCCATGGGAACTTCCAATGACCAAGGGGGGAGTAGGTAAGCCAATTCCTACATCATGTAGGCATTGGAAGTTCCTGGGAACTTCTAATTCCTCCATTTTTCAAAAAACATGGCAACCAAACAACCCATGTTTTTGCAATTCATGGGATTTTTCAATTCCTGTGTTTTTCAAGTGTCAACCAAACAACCCCTAAGTCTTTAAAGAGGCCGTTGGTCTGCCCTGGCCTTGAACTAGGTAAGGCCTACCCAATAACCTAAACTTTTATATACCAAAAAAGAAAAAAAAACTACCCATTTTGGTAATTACAAAACATTTCATTTATTTGTTATGAAATTATGACGATAAATACAAGAGTTACTATTCACATAAAATGTTTTTGAAATTATACAAGTCACATGAGTTTTTGAGTAATAAAGTTAATGTTAATAGACTACAATGTTACTATTAACATTAACATGTAATTGAAATATAAATGTATAATTATTACAGCCACCTATTATTTCATTAGCAAGTCTATCTGAGCATAATGACCGTATTCGTTTTAAGATGAAAATGGATCTAATACTTCCTACTTGTATATATAGGATAAACTTTTTGTTAGTTCATATACATTTTCCTTTTGTTTCATTTACCATATTTAATTATGTTTAAGTTCGAGACGGATATTATCATCTTAAACAAGAATTTTTGATATTTTACTAGGGGTGAACCTAAATTTTTTTTTGGGTAGCAAATTTTATTCATGTTGTTTTATACTTACATTAACGTCTTATAGTTAAGAATTTCTGGCCTTCTGGGTAGTAGAATTAATAATTCTAACCATTTTTGAAAAGTTTGAGATAACAAGTATTACCTTTTTACTATTAGGTAGATTCCTACAATCTTAGGCTATAATAAAGATAAATAAAAATTATCCCATTGCTGACTGATTAACCACCCAAAGGCTCAAACTCCTTACAAAATTAAAACCCTCAAAAAATGGGTAGAGGCCCAGATCTAATAAGACACATTTATTGCTCCAAGGATTTTTCCATCAAGATGTGGCCATCACAAGATGTGGCTTGTAAGGGTGAGATTATCAGTCAGATCCTCCCAAGTCTTAAGATTCTGACACATCAACTTTTCACTAACTTTTATTATTTCTTTATTGTTCAGACTCATCTCAGGCTCACCTCAGACTTTATACATTATCCGTCAGACTCACCCCAGATTCTACTTTTTCACTCCACTTTATTTTTTTTTACAAAAAGAAAGGACACATGTTGTTCACCCATTGAATAATTTTTCTTTAAGGTGGGGTCAAGACTCACCCAAAGTCTTAAGTTGAGTCTTGGATTTCTAAGACTCAATTTAAGACTTTGTTAAGACTTTGTAAAGACTACGGTAGATTATTGGTAGTCTTGAGTGGGTCTTGTCTCAAGATTACCAATAATCTTACCCTAACGCTTTAAGTTACATACGGGTAGAACGAGACTGAAAAAATGTATTCAAGAACCCGAGTTTATATATATTTTTATTTTAGTTCAAATGAGTGCAATTATGTCGTGGGAGAGAAGTAAACTCCAGAGAAAAAGAAACATATATCGGATGTATTACCTCCAACTTTTTTTATTTTTAAGCATATACGGAGTATGTATTTTTTTTAAGCTTATTATCTTAACTTTATTTGTTTTTGAGCATATGTATATTTTTTATGAGCTTATTAAAGTTTATAAGTTATATTTTAATTTTTTTTCCCGTCAAAACTTTTACTAAACTTCTATGTAATGTTTTTGAGTTTTATAGTAATTTTTTAGAGCTTAATGTTTAAGTAAATATACTCAGAAACTTTATAGTAAAACTCATAATTTTTAAAACAAAAGTCAAAAACTTTATTATAATGTTCAAAAACTATAGAATGGGTGTAGTACATCAGATGTATAATCCACTTACTGTTAAACTCTACTATTATGGGTGGAGTAAGAGAGCTCTTACCACTTAAGTTAACTCTTATTCTCACCCTAATAGTTAGTTATGCATATTATAACTTTTTGAATTCAAATCTGAAATCAGTAGTACTCTTCAATATAAGGTGCTGTTTGGCCTTGCTTATGGAAAATAACTTTTAGTTTTTAAAATGAGTTTATTCACAAGTTACTTTTCGAAAAAGTTTTACTTGTTTGGTCATCCTTTTGTAAAAGCGGTTTCTCACAAAATTTATATGTTTTGCCTAACTACTTTAATACAACTTTTGTTTGCTTATTTGGTTCTTTATATAAAGGGCCATGTTTATTCATGTACGGAGTACATGATTTACTCAATCATGAACACAATTTACAACTTTATCCCTCCCATTTCTAAGATTTTACAGTTTTGTTCCTAATTCCATTTCCTCCCTCAACCTTTAAACCACCATACAAACACCACCAGACACCACCTTCTGCACCGCCCCTCTTACACGCACTCTCATGCCAGATACTTCGACAAAATCGACAGTCCTCCCATGCCCTGCTAAAATAAACATTAACAAATAAAACAACCACCACCTCTCTTCCACCCCTGCCACCACCACCATCCGTACGGCCCTACCCCGTATCTGACCCCCTTGCACGACTGACCACCCCTCCATTGTCGACGTCCGACCTGTGCCCCTCCCTCCTTGCCACCCCTAAACTAATTTTTTAATAAACCCTAATTATTTTTTAATCCTAATTCGATTTACACCTATTTAATTGAATTACAAAATTGATGTTTGATGGATGGAGTTTGAATTATTACTTGGTTAGTATGAGAATTACAATTTCTAATTGAGAAATTTGGTGAAAATTTGGCCAACTTTGATAGATAGAGTAAGAGAGAGTTATTTTATTCTGATTTTTGATAAAGGACAATAAATGGAAAAGTTATGGCAAAATGTCCATGAATAAGTAAAACATGTCCATGAATGAGCAATGACGTATATAAAAAGTAGAAGTAGAAGTAGTAAATATCTACTTCTCCTTTTGGGTGTGAATAATCAGTTTTTGACTTCTCAAAAGTACTTTTAAAACTCTCAAATTTACCATGTTTGGCCAAACTACTACTTTTTCAATTACAAAAGCACTTTTTAAGCTTGGCCAAACAGCACCTAAAAAAAATTCTCTTTTTCGCTCCATAAAAATAGCTAACACACCATTAGTAAACCATGCAAATTTGTACATATGGAATCTAAAGAAAAAAAACAGGATTAGAAAAACAAAAAAGGTAGGCTAGGTCAATTGTGCACGTGACTTCGAAGATGGATTTAGTTATGCTAGCTATGAAGACATAATCTGATTATAGTATTGCAGTTGGTCGCTCGTAAGTCGCAAGACAATCTAACTATCTTTTAAATAAGAATCTAACCAAGTTTTAAACTCATTTTAATTCTCGTCCCTCACTAATGTTCCCATTCAAATAAAAGATAACACTTCCTTATAATACTTCTCATATATATTAGAAAAGTATTACCTTTAATTTGAATGAAAGAGAATATCATTAACTTATCTGCTCAATAAGAAATTGTTTTTTTGAACATCATAGTCAATTTTATTTAGAATAGAATACACAATAATACTTCATAATGGTAATATACATAATTAAATATGTCGATCATTATTATGAAATATTATGAAGCACAAAATCTCATTTGTGACGGCGATATCCGTCACAAGCTTGTGACGGATACCATTTCCTCTCACAAAATACCCATAAGAGGTGAGTGGAGAAGCACATGGGGTGCCCCACCTTGTCCCCTCTCCCTTTTTGTGAGAGGTCACAAGCTTGTGACGAGATTAGCCCGTCACAAGCAAGACGTTTTGATGATGAAGATGTCAAAATAAAACTAAAATTTAGATAAATTCAACAGTTTACGATTACCTCATATAATCTCAATCATTTTTTTTCTTTTTATTTTTTATGAAAAGTACTTTTAGTTCAAAGTTAAACAAATACTAGTAACTAGGATAAAAAATGTACAGTTGAAATGAATGGGGATCCTTTGTCCTATTTGCTGTCTCACTTCACTTACCTCTAACACATCAACAAATTAATATATTTATTGCAATATTTTATTTTGCAACAAATGATGTGTCACACACAATAGAACATAAAAGTGGGACATATGACCCTCACTGTGTTTAAATTACTCCGTATTAGTTTTACTTATGTAATCGTCTTATTTTAACTTAACTACCAATATTCAAAAAAAAAAAAAAAAAAAAAGCTTTACTACCAAACCTTAAAAAACTTGTTTTAACCAAAGTGGGTTGGTTAAATTTGAAGCCCAACCCAAAATCAACAGAAGCCCACATATTAATGGGTAAGGTCTACTTTTGTGGCAAAGAGACATCGCCAAGGTTCATCCTATAACATTAGAGATTACAGAGTAAAGTCGTCATCTTTAAATTTACATAATAAGTTGTATAGCTTGATTGTTTTGTACTTAACAGTATTAAGAACATACTTCTACAATCGATCGATTTCGTAATACATTAATGTGTCATTATGCAGTTGCAATCATGGTCTAGTTTTGATATGTTTAGTTTACCTTTTGTTGTTGGTTCGGTAGATAGTGTAGACACGGAAATTTCATTAAAGTGTCGAAAATAAAAGAAATAAATTATTTTTAAGATAATATCAAATTTTAGCTTAATTTAATTATATTTGTCCCGTTTGATAGAATCCGAATCGATCTATATTGCAAATTAGGTTATTTAGGCTCTAAAGCAAAGTATGGTCAGTTTGGCCCAAAAGAGAAGTCAAGCTCACAAACAAAGCCCAAACTTCAAGTCTAATTGCCAAGGGAGAAATCTCTATAAATAAGAGACTTGTCCACCATTTCAAGGGGAGAAAAAAAAATCACTTTACAAGGGAGACAAATCACTTGTGAAAGTTAGAGAATAGAAGACACCAAAAGCTCTCAACTTTTCTCTACAAATCTCCTTGGCAAGTAGACAACAAGCACCACAAAATCGTGCCGCCTACACAAGGAAACTCAAATCAAATTCAAGCATCGAAGAGAGATTCAAGTCAACGCTACCTTCTCAAGAAGCTAAAGTCAAGCAAATGAGCCTCGAAGATCGTAGACTCGTATCTTAGTATCGTTGTAGAATCAGTGGATAAAATAGAGGTTGTATACATAACTTTTTGATAAATTATAATCTTATTTGTTTCTCTATTTTGTGTTACAGTTTTATTGCAATACAAAATTTGTGCTTACAAATTTTTAGTGAACCCGACGTGAAAACCTCTACCTCTCATCTCTACAACAAGTTAACTTCAAGAACAAGGATGTCTTCCAACACATCAAGCACACCTTCAAGAACTTATGCATCAATCCTCAAAGGGTCTCCTAGTATTGCACCTTCATCAAGTATGCAACCAATTGGTGTTTCTACAAGAGGAATGGCGAAGAAGGCTGCTATCAATGCTGCTGAAAGCTTACACACCTCTCATGTTCCTAAAAGGCCTCGTAAATACTAGATTGCATCCATTGCTGCTGCAGCTACTGCTATAATCAACAAGGCTTCATCTCCATAAAAGGAGAGCAAGGAGTTCAAGGTTAGTGGTGATTTATCCCCTCGCAAAGTGAAGAAAGCAATGCCAAAGAGAAGGAGGAAGCTTCAACCCTTATTTTCGAATAAGTCATGGTTGTTGGTGGCTCTAGCCTCGAAGAACAAATGGAGAATGTGAACAAGCTCCTTCAGAAGATGATGCAAGAAAATGAAGAGAAGAATAAGAGGATTGAAGAGCTTCAAAGGGAAATGGAAGAACTTCGTAACAAGGACAATTCAAGCCATCATGACACCGAAGAGGAGGATGAAGATGAAGATGATGACAAGAATGATGGTGAGAAGCTCCCGAAAAATGATCTTAGTGCCTACACCGTAAAGAAACTGCAAGACTTGATAGCCAGCACGATCAAGGGCATGTTAGGTGAAGGTTCCTCTAGCAGTCTTCGATATGTGAAGCCCTACAGAAAGAGAATCGATGTCTTATACATGCCTGCCAAATATCAACCCCCAAGTTCCAACAGTTCGATGGAAAGGGCAACCCCAAACAACACATTTCTCACTTTGTGGAGACATGCAATAATGCCGGGATAGATGGAGACTTGTTAGTGAAGCATTATGTTCGTTCCCTCAAAGGCAAAACTTTCGATTGGTATATAGATTTAGGTTCTGAGTCGATCGACAATGACCAAATGGAGAACGAGTTCATGAATAGGTTATATAGTACAAGGCGCACAGTGAGCATGAGTGAACTAACGAAAAAAATTCAATGGGAAGGTGAAGCTATTGTGGAATACATCAACCGTTGGCGCGCACTAAGTCTGGAATGCAAGGATCGTTTAGTCAAAGTGATTGCACCGGTGACATTGAAGTCTTACTTGAGGAAGGGGTTGTAACACCCCCATACTCCAAGTGCCTTACCAGGACCACTCAGGTATGAGGACATTACCATATCGGTTACCCGAGGCAATGATAATCAAATAACAATGAAGAAACAACGTTTATTATAAATACTTAGCGAAGAGTTACAAATCTCAAAACCAAACCAAAAGTACGATACATGTTCTCAAACTGACTGTTCTAACTGAAATGTAAATACTAATAAGCTACAGCGGAAGACTCCTATCATCATGTCGTGGCATCCCAGCTATCCCAGTACTCATCTCAATACCTGCTCAATATCTGCTCACCATCTCCGAATGGATCACCGCAGGTTTACAAAACAACACCGGGGTCAGTACTAATCACACAATTCAATATATACTAATAATAAGATAAACAAGACAGCTTAACTGTCACATACACACATCCACGCCAAATCCAATCATCCCAATCACCGATCGTCCCTTTGGACCCAGCCCGCCCGATGGGGGACCGCAGCCGTACCCACCAAATCCCCGCTCCACATAGTGAGCGATAACCCTGTCCATTAATGTGCACATCCCTTCTGTGGCGGGTTCCACAGAAGGCGAAACTAGGGCGTGAAGCCACTCCCGCAAGTGACCCCACTCAGCCGAGGCCACGCCTCGCGAACCATCAACAACGATCACAACCACAATCACAATACAATTATTATATCAAACAACCAAATACAATACACCAACCAATATCCCATTATGGGACTAATACTGAGTAGGAAATCCTACCTGGTATGCACACAATCAGACGGTCTCTACTGCTGAGTCAAAAAGCCTCTTCTATGAACCCTCCTTCTATCATACAACACATAGAGGCTACCAAATCACATACTACACATAAAACCCCCAAATCTCTAAATTAGGGTTTAACCAAAATAGAGGAAATACAACAAAAAGAGTACATAGATCTTACTCTTGACGCTAGGAACTCAACGGTATGAACAACGACAAGAACTGACCCTCCAAACTCCGGGAATTGCTAATTATGCGATTAGGATGAAGAACTTGCTTGCTTTCTCTCTTAAACAGTAATTTAGGTTTTGTAAAAGTGATTTAGAATAATGACGACAAAGCTTAAATACCTCAATCGCGTAATTAACAAAACCCGAGAAATTTCCCCGTAAAACCGGCTACTCGATCGAGTACCCGAGGTACTCGATCGAGTACCCCCTTACTCGATCGAGTGCCCCAGCTACTCGATCGAGTACCCAACAGGTCAGAAACTTTTCTAAAACGCAACTTACCCTTACTCGACAGAGTAAGGCCTACTCGATAGAGTACCCCAAGACTTATAAATACGGAGTATTACAGTCTTCCCTCCTTAAAAGGAACTTCGTCCCCGAAGTTCAAACCACTACTAAACAAAGGTACTCCCACAACATTCCCGACTCAACAATCAAACAAAATTCAACATAAAACATGATACTAACCCAACTCATCCCGACAAACATACCGACACAACATATAAAAGGGGTATAAAACTCTTAAAAACTGTGCGCGATCATCTCCTACCCCCCTAAAAGAAACAAGGTTACGTCCCCGTAACCATACATACCTGATCAAAAAGGAAAGGGTAACGCTCTTTCATAGCTTCCTCTGGCTCCCATGTAGCTTCCTCGGTCTCGTGGTTAGACCAAAGGATCTTAAGCAAAACTGTCTCACCACTCCTAGTCTTTCTAACCTTTCGGTCTAGAATCTGTTTAGGCACCTCAAGATATGATAAGGACTCATCTAGCTCTAAGTTCTCGGCCTCTAACACATGTGACGGGTCGCTCACATACTTCCGCAGCTGTGATACATGAAACACATTGTGTACTCTCTCTAACGCAGCAGGTAAAGCCAGACGATAAGCAACCTCTCCCACTCGCTCTAAGATCTCATAAGGACCGATGAACTTCTGACTCAGCTTACCTTTCTTCCCAAATCTCATAACCCCACGCATAGGAGACACTTTAAGAAGAACCTTATCCCCAACCTGAAACTCTATATCCCGGCGATGTAGATCTGCATAACTCTTTTGTCGATCCTGAGCTGCTCTCATCCTTTCCCTGATCATTTTAATCTGTTCCACCATCTCATGCACCATCTCTGGTCCCAAAACCACTGCTTCAGCACTATCGTCCCAACAGATTGGACTCCTACATCTCCTCCCATACAAGGCCTCAAATGGTGCCATACCAATACTAGTGTGATAGCTGTTATTATAAGAAAATTCTATCAAGTCCAACCTCTGCTCCCAGCTACCACCAAAATCCATCACACAAGCTCGCAACATATCCTCAAGAGTCTTGATTGTTCTCTCAGTCTGCCTGTCTGTCGCAGGATGAAATCTTTGTACTCATCTTCAAAGTTGTTCCCAACGATTCCTGCAACTCCTTCCAAAACCTCGATATAAACCTCGCATCTCTGTCAGACACTATGTCCTTAGGGACTCCATGTAACTTAAGCACGTTCTTTCGATAGGCCATAGCCAATTGTGCCTTAGTCCATGTATCTTTCATTGGAACAAAGTGAGCTGACTTGGTCAGTCGATCCACTATTACCCAAATCACGTTGTTACCTTGTTGACTCTTTGGTAAACCCACAATGAAATCCATGGAAATGGATTCCCACTTCCACTCAGGTACCTCTAAAGACTGAATCTTACCTTGTGGTCGTCGCTGTTCTCCTTTAACTCTCTGGCATGTCAAACAACGGGTCACAAACTCAGCTGTCTCTTTCTTCATCCCAGGCCACCAAAACGTTTTCTTCAAATCCTTGTATAGCTTGTCTCTACCTGGATGAACTGAATATGGTGTGCAATGTGCCTCTGCCATGATAGTCTTTTTCAACTCCTCATCATTAGGAACACACCACCTACCATCAAACCTCAAACTACCATCTGTATGAATAGAAAACCGGGACACTGTCCCTTTCTCTACTCCAGCTCTCCACTCCACTATCTTAGGGTCCAACGCCTGCTTACCTCGAATGTCATCATAAAACTCAAGATGTACTGTCATATCACCCATGGCATCTCCTTTCTGCATCATATGTATCCCAAAACTCGCTACCTCATCCCTCAGCCTCATCAAGGATAGAGCTGCATACACGAGAAGAATGTACACTCTTCCCTACTCAAAGCATCGCAACAACATTGGCCTTCCCTTCATGGTAGATGATTTCCATGTCGTAATCGCCAATCAGCTCCATCCACCTCCTCTGTCTCATGTTCAACTCCTTCTGTGTGAAGATGTACTTGAGACTCTTGTGATCAGAAAATACCTTAAAGATTGCTCCATAAAGGTAATGTCTCCAAATCTTGAGAGCAAACACCACTGCACCCAACTCCAGATCATGAGTAGGGTAGTTCTCCTCATAAGGCTTCAATTACCTTGAAGCATAGACAATCACTTTACCATTCTGCATCAACACACATCCCAGCCCATTCTTTGAGGCATCTGTATAAACCTCAAAGTTCTCAGTCCCTTCAGGCAATGCTAAGACAGGAGCTGTGGTCAAACGCTCCTTTAGTGTTTGGAACGCCGTCTCACAACTCTCATCCCAACGAAACCTGTTCTCTTTCCTCATCAACGCAGTCATAGGTCTAGCTATCTTGGAGAAATCCTTCACGAACCGTCTGTAGTATCCAGCTAAACCCAAGAAACTCCTAACCTCAGCAACATTCTTCGGTGCTTCCCACTCTCATCCGCCTCAATCTTCGCCGGATCCTGACTACCCCATCTTTAGAGATCACATGCCCCAGAAAAGCGACTTTCTCTAACCAGAACTCACACTTGGATAGCTTAGCATACAACTCATGGTCCCTCAAAGTTTGCAACACGATCCTCAGATGCTCCTCATGCTCCTCCTTAGTCTTAGAGTAGACTAAGATATCATCGATAAATACCACTACAAACTGGTCCAAGAATTGTCTGAAGATTCTATTCATCAAATCCATAAACACTGCCGGTGCATTAGACAACCCAAACGACATCACCACATACTCATAATGGCCATACCTCGACGTGAAAGCTGTCTTTGGTATGTCCACCTCTCTAATCTTCACCTGATGGTACCCCGACCTCAAATCAATCTTAGAAAAAGACGATGCACCACTCAACGATCAAACAGGTCATCTATCCTTGGCAAAGGATACTTGTTCTTTATCGTCACTCGGTTCAGCTCCCTGTAATCTATGCATAACCTCAAACTCCCATCTTTCTTCTTCACGAAATGAACTGGTGCTCCCCACGGCGATACACTTGGTCTAATGTATCCCTTCTCTATCAAATCATCCAACTGCTTCCTAAGCTCCTCCATCTCCTTAGGACCCATACGGTACGGTGCCTTAGAGATCGGCCCCGTCCCTGGCTTCAACTCAACGGTGAAATCTATCTCCCTCTTCGGTGGTAACCCCGGAATCTCCTCTGGAAAAACATCTGCAACCTCTCCCACCACTGGTATCTCATCAACTGTCGGACTCTTTACTCGGTCATCTCTCACATGGCACAAGATCAAAGGACATCCCTTCCTCAGATAAGTCTTCAAGGTGACAGCTGCAATCAACTTAACTTTGGGTTTGACTAGAAACCCACGATAAGACACACTAACACCCTTAGGACCTCTTAAAGACACTTTCTTTTGATGACAGTCTATCTTAGCTTTATACTTTCCTAACCAATCCATCCCGACAATCATCTCAAAACCGTCAAAAGGAAACTCTAGCAAGTCTACAGGTAGCTCAACTTGCCCCACTATCATAGATACATCTCTAAACAATCTCCCACAAGATACAGACTCACCCGAAGGTATGAAAACTTGCTCACTAACAGACTCATATACTTTCAAACCCAACTGTTTAACATGACTCGAAGACACAAACGACTGAGAAGCCCCCGAATCAAACAAAACAAAGGTAGGAACACCATTAACAAGGAATGTACCGGTGATAACGTGCGCATCTTCCTCAGCTGCTTTCTTCTCCATCATGAATAACTTGCCACTGGTCTTCTGCCCACCTCCCTGGACAGTACTGGTTGAAGTGGTCGGCTTAGCACCCGACCCTTGATTGTTGTTGTTGTTCGTTGGTGGTTTCTGATAAGAATTACCGCCGTTGCGGTTGCCTCCACTGGTAACTCGACCTCCCGGTTTGGCCATGATCCGGTAGGTGCCGTTGCTCGCGAAGCTCTGTGCGGAGGTCTCGGAAAGATCCTGGTGCACTTGTGCACTCATGTCTCTTGTGGCCTACACCACCACAGCTATAGCAGGTCACTCCCCAACTATTACTCACACTTCCTCGGCCACGCCCAAAGGAAGCCCCAAAGATCGAACCCGGCCCGAAGAAAACCCCTTAGACTGATTGTGGTTGCCTTTCTTGTGATTAGATTGGCCACCACCCTCGCTCTCAGACTTCCTCTTCTCACCACCTAACCTCTCCTGAGCCATCTCCACCAACCTCTCAGCTCTCCCAGCCCTCTCATAGGCTTCCTTAACATCAGTAAGGACTCCCACGGGTAACTTATCCATAATCTTAGGGGTCAACCCCCCTCAAACCTCAACGCCGGGTTCTCCTAACTCAAACCCATATCCTCAAAGCATACCTAGACTTCTCATTGAACTGTCCGTAGTACTCGGGCTACGACATCTCGTGATCATCTTAAAATTGTCAAACTCTTCCCTCAACTTACTCCTCACATGCTCCGGTACAAACTCCTTCCTCACAGCCCTACGAAACTCCTCCCAAGGTATAGCAGGTAAGCCTTGGTTTGTATATATTTCCTTAGCACTCACCTTCACTGAATCCCACCACTTGCCAGCTGCCTCCCTCAGATAGAACGCAGCCTGTTCCACTCTCATCTCATCCGGACAGTGAACCAAATCTAATATGTTCTCCATCTCTCTCAGCCAACTATCAAGAAGGTTAGGCTCCCCAACTCCCTTATATTCTTTCGGGTTAAACCTTGCTATATAGAGGCTGATTTTAGAGTGATCAACCTCCTTCTCCTTATCTTTATTCTTATCCTCATTCACTTTCTTTAGGGTCTCAGTAAGAGCATCCTGGTGCTCTAACATCTTAACGATGTCATCCATGGTCATAAACTCAGCTCTCGCATACAAAGCAGTCTTCTTGGGCGGCATCTTGAAACTATATATAAGAAAGGGTAAACATAAACACACGTACTAAACCTCAAAACACGAAAACACGCTGCCCAGAACCTACTCGATCGAGTTCCCAAACACACTCGATCGAGTAACGGGCTACTCGATCGAGTACCCAAACTTCAGACCCCAAACAGACCTTCTGATCTCTTACATACTCGACCGAGTAGCTAGGCTACTCGATCGAGTGACCCCCTACTCGATCGAGTACCCCTAGTTACTCGATCGAGTACCCAAAAACACGATTCTGGACTCAAAACCGTCAAAAACCCACCCGATCGAGTCAGTCCCACTCGATCGAGTCATGCCAAATCATAAAAGCTACCCGCATGCTACGTCATATGCTAACATGCTAAACTTTATAAACCACATTATATCATAATAAACATGCTACGCATCTTTTCCTACTATCTACGAGATCACTTCATCATGTTATTAAATGCCACGTTGTAAAACATTCAACATGCTATCATTCCATCAACAGTTTCCACATATTTCATTAACCTTTCTTTAACATTCTCAACCTTCAACTTCGAACATCCAACAACTAACACATTTCATCACACTCTTACACAAATTAACCAAACACACATACGACTCGACAAACATTCCCCCCATGTGACCGGTTCAAAGTTGTAGGGCGACCCCGCGACTTTAGGACGTCTCCCAAGCCTTTGCATTAGCTCCTACAACTTTTACCCCGGGTTCATTTTAATTGACTCTCTATGTTCATTAGGTTCATTGGTTACAGGTTTCAGGATCGTTGCTCTGATACCATTTGTAACACCCCCATACTCCAAGTGCCTTACCAGGACCACTCAGGTATGAGGACATTACCATCTCGGTTACCCGAGGCAATGATAATCAAATAACAATGAAGAAACAACGTTTATTATAAATACTTAGCGAAGAGTTACAAATCTCAAAACCAAACCAAAAGTACGATACATGTTCTCAAACTGACTGTTCTAACTGAAATGTAAATACTAATAAGCTACAGCGGAAGACTCCTATCATCATGTCGTGGCATCCCAGCTATCCCAGTACTCATCTCAATACCTGCTCAATATCTGCTCACCATCTCCGAATGGATCACCGCAGGTTTACAAAACAACACCGGGGTCAGTACTAATCACACAATTCAATATATACTAATAATAAGATAAACAAGACAGCTTAACTGTCACATACACACATCCACGCCAAATCCAATCATCCCAATCACTGACTGTCCACTGGACCAGCCCTGCCAGTGGAGGACCGCAGCCGTACCCACCAAATTCCCGCTCCACATAGTGAGCGATAACCCTGTCCATTAATGTGCACATCCCTTCTGTGGCGGGTTCCACAGAAGGCGAAACTAGGGCGTGAAGCCACTCCCGCAAGTGACCCCACTCAGCCGAGGCCACGCCTCGCGAACCATCAACAACGATCACAACCACAATCACAATACAATTATTATATCAAACAACCAAATACAATACACCAACCAATATCCCATTATGGGACTAATACTGAGTAGGAAATCCTACCTGGTATGCACACAATCGATCGGTCTCTCTCGCCGAGTCAAAAAGCCTCTTCTATGAACCCTCCTCCTATCATACAACACATAGAGGCTACCAAATCACATACTACACATAAAACCCCCAAATCTCTAAATTAGGGTTTAACCAAAATAGAGGAAATACAACAAAAAGAGTACATAGATCTTACCCTTGACGCTAGGAACTCAACGGTATGAACAACGACAAGAACTGACCCTCCAAACTCCGGGAATTGCTAATTATACGATTAGGATGAAGAACTTGCTTGCTTTCTCTCTTAAACAGTAATTTAGGTTTTGTAAAAGTGATTTAGAATAATGACGACAAAGCTTAAATACCTCAATCGCGTAATTAACAAAACCCGAGAAATTTCCCCGTAAAACCGGCTACTCGATCGAGTACCCGAGGTACTCGATCGAGTACCCCCTTACTCGATCGAGTGCCCCAGCTACTCGATCGAGTACCCAACAGGTCAGAAACTTTTCTAAAACACAACTTGTCCTTACTCGACAGAGTAAGGCCTACTCGATAGAGTACCCCAAGACTTATAAATACGGAGTATTACAGGGGTGCCCTATAATACTTTGTCATGTAAAAGATACTAGTATGGTGGAACCAACAACAGCTGAGATACCAGTGGTGGGAGAGTTCCAAGATGTTTTTCCGGATAAGGTACCGGGATTACCGCCGAAGAGAGAGATCGATTTCAGTGTGGAGTTGAAACCAGGGACGGGACCAATCTCTAAGGCCTCGTACTGTATGGGTCCTAAGGAATTGGAGGAGTTAAAGAAACAGTTGAATGATTTGGTGGACAAGGAGTACATTAGACCTAGTGTATCGCCTTGGGGTGCACCAGTCTTGTTTGTGAAGAAGAAGGATGAGAGTTTAAGGTTGTGTATTGACTATAGAGAGTTGAACCATGTTACAGTGAAGAATAGGTGATCTTTTTTACCAGTTGAGTGGAGCTGGTGTCTTTTCAAAGATCGATCTAAGATCGGGGTACTAACAGGTGAGGATTCGGGATGACGGCATACCAAAGACAGCTTTTCGATCGCGGTATGGTCACTACGAGTATGTGGTGATGCCGTTTGGGTTGACTAATGCGCCAGCAGTGTTTATGGATCTGATGAACCGGATTTTCAGCCAGTACTTGGATCGGTTTGTGCTGGTGTTTATAGACGATATCTTAGTCTATTCCAAGACTAAGGAGGAGCACGAGGAACATTTACAATTGGTGTTTCAAACTCTACGTGACAACCAATTGTATGCAAAGTTGTTTAGGTGTGAGTTCTGATTAGAGAAAGTGGCTTTTTCCTGGGTCATGTGATTTCTAAAGAAGGTGTAGCTGTTGATCGTAGCAAGATTGAGGCGGTGTCTAATTGGGAGGCGCCGAAGAATGTGGCCGAAATCAGAAGTCTCTTGGGTTTGGCTGGATACTATCTACGGTTTGTGAAAGGCTTTTCAAAGATAGCCAGACCTATGACAGCTTTGATGAGGAAAGAGAACAAGTTTCCCTGGGATGAAAGTTGTGCGACAGCGTTCCAAATATTGAAGGAGCTTCTAACTACAACTGCAGTCTTGGCTTTACCTGAAGGGTGAGAATTTCGAGGTGTATACAGATTCTTCGAAGAACGGGTTGTGTTGGGTTGTGTGGTGATGCAGAACGGGAAAGTCATTGCCAATACTTCTAGGCAACTGAAGTCTTATGAAGAGAACTATCCGACGCATGATCTTGAGTTGGGTGCAGTTGTTTTTGCTCTAAAGATTTGGAGACATTATCTATACGGGGCGACCTTTAAGGTGTTTTTTTATCACAAGAGTTTAAAGTACATCTTTACTCAGAAGGAGTTGAATATGCGACAGATGCGGTTGATGGAGCTCATTGGAGACTATGACATAGATATTATATACCATGAAGGGGAAGCGAATGTTGTGGCCGATGCGTTGAGTAGGAAGGGTGTGCATTCTCTATGCACAACAAGGTGACTTTAAGACGGATTTTAAAGTATGAGTCAGACGGTATTTTTCCCATACAAGTAACTCATATCATACATGGGTATGTGTATAAGACGGAAGTTAAAAATTTTCCTCTAATCGACAAGAAGAAGCAATCCAAAACAGTAGCCAAAACACGGCTAAACAGCCCAAATAGACGGTTTTAAGCTTCTTGTGAAACCGTCTTAAGACGGAATTTTATGCATATAAAAGACGATATCCACCCATTTAAACTACCACATTCATTCACTCATTTTACCATGAACCTAAAGGTACCATCTTTTCTCAACATAGTTAAGTAAAACTTGTGTCAAAATCGTCTTAAACTAACACAACATGAACAATTCGTAAAGACTAGCAATGTATATCAACAAAGAACAATTCAAAACATACAACACACAAATTGATATAATATCGAGTAACCCATCACCGTTACCCTTTGCTCTTCACATTTCTGACTCAAAATTTCTCCGGGTTGTTCGAGTTAGCATCTACACACAAAAAGAACACTTTAGCATAAAAAAACGTGCTCTAAATGGCACGGCCAGAAGTTAAGGACGAGAAAAGTTGCGTCTTTTCTTACAAAAATGGATGGGAACAGAAAGAGGAGAAGATAGACGCGAAAATCACTTGATTTGGCGAGTTAGTTATGGCGATTTTAGTGAATTGGAAGAAATTGTGAAAATGGAGAAGTTAAAGGTGGTGAAAGTTGTTGAGATTTTTGGTGGAAAAAAGTGATGGTAGGTTTTAGGATAAGGGGTTAGGTGGAAAGAAAAAAGGTGAGTGATTGGTCCATAGTCATATTAGGTCCAATTCACAATTTGAGTCGATTTTCGCTAGAAAACACGCCTCAAGTCCGCTATAACTCGAGTCGGAAATTATTACCACTGCTTTATTATTATACGATTAAAACTATATTTTTACGAAAACTAGATTTCATAAATTAATAATTTAAATAAAGCGATTAAAATAATTTTAAACTATTTCGCGAAAAGAGCGAGTGTTACACCACTCTCTCCTTTCCTCAAGTCTCCTCAAGTCTCATCACCGATTCTCAAGTACTCTCTCAAGGTTCTTACTGTCATCGTCACTCTCATTATGCCAATATGATTCTCACCTCTCTCACCAGGTTCACACAAGCTCACACGATACTCATACGCTACTCATGTGCATATTACGCTCGTTTTCTTGCTTTAAATTCCCAATTGTTACACAAACGTCTTCTACATACGTTACCTACAGGGCACTCTTCATCTCGTCATACACCCCACTAAAACCTCACCTTTGTGTCTCCACGCCTTTGTGATGCCGATTGGGCAGGTAACCCCAATGATTATGTCTCAACCACGGGTTAATTAGTCTATTTAGGCAGCAATCCCATCTCTTGGTCGTCAAAGAAACAACAAGCTCTCTCGCGCTCGTCGACAGAGGCAGAATTTCGTGCCATAGCTGACACAAAAACAAAGTTCCTATGGCTCACATCCCTTCTTACGAAACTCGGGATTACCCATGTTCAACCAATATCTATTTATTGTGACAACATTAGCGCAACCTACTACTCAGCCAACCCCGTTTTTCACTCTATAATTAAGCATCTCGCCATTGCATTTCACTTTGTCAAAGAACAAGTTCGTCGTGGTACAATTCGTATTCAACACATTAATGGTAGCGACCAACTTGTTGACACACTCACCAAACCGCTTCACAAGCCACACTTCCTCGAGTTATCTTCTAAGATTAGACTTCGTTAACGTCCGTCCATCTTGAACGGGAATGTCAAAGATACTATTCCTAAGTTCCAAGATATCATTTCTTCTTCCTCCACAAATCAAGGAACCTAATCAACACAATTTGTTTATCATAGGAATGTTTCTCACGTTAGTTTAGAGTGTATATTTGGTTGTTCATATTGTCCTTATTTACTCCTAAAATTATGGAGAATATCTTGTATCATTAGCTAGCATTCACACTTTGTAACTAGTATAAATGTATCCTTGTAATCCTAGTAAATTATCACCAGGGGCGGCTCATGAATTCCGGAGGCCCTGTTCCAAATATTAAGTTGAGGCCCCGAAATTATTAATCGCCATTTACGAGGTCCTAAACGAAAATTACTAATCGCTTTTCATAGAGCTAATTGATCACCGTCTTATAGTTTACGAAGTAAACGAAAAAATAAAATTTGAGAAAAAAAGGGAAATGCTATGATTTATTTTAAAACACAAATTATATAAATAAGACGGTTTTATATCGTAAGACGGTTCACTTTTGTAAAATAACTTTTCATTTATTTGTTGTAAATGGATTGTATTTTTATACAATAAAACCGTATCACACAATAATTAATATAGAGTATAAATATAGGGACTTGCTAAATCCCGCACACTATTTTTCTATTTCCCGCACACTTTACCTCTACAATTCCATAACTACCCTTCATTTAAAAAAAAAAAAAAAAGAAAAAGAAAAATTTCCCCACTCCTCTCTCGAAAAAACTAAACAATTTCGCAGTAATTCAACAAGTATAGATCTTAATTCGTAATATCACAATTAATTCCTTCATTCTATCAACAATTTTATTAATACACTCTTTTAATCGATTGAATGAATATGTGTTTTTTAAAGGGTTTTTTTTTTAGAATTAGGGTTTAGGGTTTGGATAGGCTGTTGAGGAGGGTGGTGTTTGGTGGACGGTGGTCGTTGATTCGGCCGGAGTTGGGTGGTCGGCGTGTACTCCCTGGGTTTTGTGGAGTCGGTGCGGCGGTTGTTGGGCGGTGGGAGTCAGGCGGTTGGTGAGGGATTGGTGTAGGGTGGTTATTGAAGGGGTTGGCGTGAGAGGGGGGGAGGGGGGTTGGTTCTGGGTTATTCGGCCGTGTTTTGGTCGGCATTGGGAGGGGCGCCGGAAAATTGTGATCGGCGCTGGGAGGGGGAGGGGAGGGTGGTCGGAGAAAGGTGGCAGAGGGGAGGGTTGGATTTATTTTTGGGATTTCATTGCTTTTGAATTATTGTCTCTCCATTTGTGTGTGAAAAGTGAGAGAGGTAAAGTCGGAAAGCAATGTAACAAATGTGTTGGATTTAGCATTTTATGTGTTGGATTTAGCATATACGTAAATGGTGAAAGAGAGTATAGTCTTTGAAGTTTGTGCTCAACTTAAAAGAAGAAAAGAATCTGCCTGATGCACGTGTATTTGGGAGGGAAATAAAGACAATTAAGATTCTCTCCATTTCCTAAAAGAAATGGAGGGTCAATTTCCTATTATGGGTCAAGATTTCATCTCACATTGATCTAACGGTCCATATTTTCAATCGATAAATAAAGAAATAATGCATTAGAAAGAGAGGTGTAATATTATATTGTAATGTGAGAGGTAATGGAGAGAAGAAAATGGAGAGGATCTTTGCTCAAATAAAGACTAAAGAGGGTGTAGACTATAGAGTGTAGACTAGCATAGTAGCATGTAGACTTATACGGAGGTAGTCCACTAAGAGAGGGAAGGCCAGTTATTTTCTTTTAATAGTAGACTTATAAATTAGGCTTAGATTGGGCATAGTAGCATGTAGACTTATAAATTGGGCTTAAACTTTGGGGCCATATTTCCCCTTGATCCCCTGTGCAGAGAACCGCATTGCACAACCTTTGGACTGCCCCTGATTATCACTCAAATAATAAACAAAACCCTATTTTTTACAGGTTGAATCTTACCCATTTGATGACCTAATAATAATTGTTCAACATTTGATTTGTTGGATATAAAAATAAAAAGAAAAGTAGGAGAGAAGGTCTGATTGGGAGAGACAAGTGCGTTAAGGACTTAAGGTAATAAAACAGGAATGAAAATTAAAATGTTTGATTTAATTAACTTGACCTTTTGAAGATGGTTTAAGTTCGTGTTCTCGGATTTGATAAGAAAAAATAGATGAGGCACACATTGCATGACTATGGGGTGGTCCCTCCAACATATGTAAAAAGCTTTTACCTCCATGGCTCCATACCTTCCTAAATTTATAAGAGCAGATGAGGTTTGATTTTAACAGTCCTTATTTACCAATGTTGTGCCTTGTCACTTCAAATAGTTTTCACATTCTTTTTTTGGAGCTAAATAATAGAGGTCGATTGAGTAATGATTCATGCAATCAGGCTTACGATTTACATCTGCACGTTTTACCCCTGTCAACATATAGAGTGAATTTTACCTGTTGATTATTACTCCACACATTAGTATGATTGCCTCTATCATAGCATAATTATTGTAAGCTAAACTCAAAGTTTTAATGTACCAACCAAAACCAACAAAGTACATGTTTTTTGCACATGCAAATCTACTCTATTAATCATGTCCACGAAGCACCAATCGTTGGTTGGTGCAGTGGTAGCATGGGGCTGCGCTTGGTAGGGAGGTCTGCGGATCGATCCCCCACAACTGCGATTGGGAGGGGTTTAAATACCGTAATCCTTGGACACGCCCCGAAATCCGGATTAGTCGGCCCAATGTGGTTCGGATTACCGGATGGTTTAGACCAAAAAAAATCATGTCCACGAAGCGCATAAAGTTTTACTTACCAGCGCGTCTAAAATGGCCATATTTTGTCGGTCTTATTTCAGACGGGAAAACAGCCCGTCTGAAATAAGAATTTGTGTTTACTTAAGGGGTCATTTAATTGATACGAAAATTATAAAATTACATGAAACACATTGATGGAAATTATTCAAATTCAGCACCCTCATCTAATTCATAGAAAATAAACTTCCTCATCATACTTTGGATTTACGTGTTAACCTATGAAGGGAACAAAACTATTGCGTGTCTCTGATTTCATAGACGATGCACAATTTCTTATATGAAAAGGTGTGGGACGAAATTGGTGTGAGGCTATCTATTTATGATTATTCAGGTCTTCTTTTAAACGGTTATTTTCGTTTGAAGGATTTAAACAGCTTATATATAATCTATTTACAGCCAAATATAATCTAGTTTAAATGGTCACATTTAATCATAAAAGTGGTCAAATAAGACCGTCTGAAATGAGAATTAGTGATGATTATTATACTTGTGTACAATTTAATTCATATAGAATTGTAGTATTAATGTATTATTGTTGAAAAATTGCCTCAGAAAGGAAATATGTCTTGCACCATTTTAGTTTGAGATTGTGATGGACCGGAAGACTTATCGTGTCCCCAAATGGAACAAAAAAGGAAGGAACATGAAACAAGACATACAAGAAACTTTGCCAAAATTGCTAGATCACAAGGTCATGTCACAATCTTAGCAAATGCCATACTTCCTCCAAATTCCCGGCCATTTGAATTATTCACCCCTTCCTCATAATGTCTTATAATTTTTATATAAATAGTCATATTTTCGTAAAAATTCTCTTCATAAATATATCATTAGAGGTAATTGAATGTGTAGATGAAGCCTAAAATCATTGCACTCGAGTCAAACTCATAATTTATAGGAAATTGAGCCATGATAATTAGAGGTGGCCATCAGGGCGCCATAGGCTGAACTGCGATAGAATGATGCGAGCCGGGCCATAAGACGTAAGGAAAGGGTGGATTCAGTCTGACCGAGTTGGCTCCTTTATGACTAGCCAAGACTCGGCCCAAATAGGCTTTATCATTTTTTTTAATGGCCCGGGCGGGGGAGGGAGACTTTGTTTCGGGCCCCCATTGGGCTGACTGTTTGTGCCGGACTAGCTGAGCTGATGAAAATTGGGTCCGAGATGGCAGGTTGGGCCATACCCAGCCGAGCTACTGATAATTATGAACTATAGAGGTGAAATATCAACTTCCAAAAGTATGGAGTCAAGTTCCCCTCAAAAAAAAAAAGTAAGGAGTCAAGTTACCAATAAAAGAACTACATTTTGCAATGGCATTAACATTGCACTATACCATTTCACAAATGCCTGTATACATAAACAATAAACAGATTCTGCTAAAATAATCATTATTATAAGACTGATATTATCAGGGTCTTAGATATTGGGTCTTAACCTCAAACTCTTTTGTACTCCCTCTTATTCACTAACATCTTCCATATTTCCTAAAACGGAAATTCACAAAGATCTTCTACTTTCCTTATTTGTCTATTATTTGTGGTTAATATAATTTGTAACCCCACATTCTCTCTCCTACTTTCATTTTCCTCCACATAATACCACTCCACTAAATGTTGGTCCAAAACTAATGTGGAAGATCATATAGAATAGGAGGGAGTATGATTTACGACCAATATAGAGGGGTAAATTTTTCCTGAGTCTGCAGGGTTAAGATCTTGGTTATTTAAGACTAAACTTAAGACTTTTGAATAATAAATTATGAATGAAAAAGCGGGTTTTACATATTGATGAAAAGCGTAAATAACGGCTAACTTAAGGTAAAAAAAACATACTCGTTATTAGGATTATTTGAATGAGTGTGTATAACTAATAAAAAGAGAGAACTAGAGAACTTAATTAAAATCATAAAATTTGTGACGCCAATATTTCATTACAAACTTGTGACCTCTTATAAGGAACAAATATGAGAGTAAGTGGGAGGGTAAATGAGAGAGGGAGCTGTGAAAGGTCACAAGCTTGTGATTGTTACAGATAAGGCGGTCTGTTATTTTCTTACTAAGGAGTACATACTAACCTTGGCTAGCCCAAGTCATTTTATTTTAGAAAAACAAAGCTTCACGTGCACCTTAAAAAACCAAAAATGAGGGAGTAAACCAAATATCCATGAGAAAAGAGGGAGGGACATTGATATGATAAGACACTTTCACCTTCGAGGCTGCTGCCTTGGCTTAACTATCTACGTACGATTTATCTTGTCTTTCATTGTGTTTCCTAATTTTTCTTGGGTCACTCCATTTGGTTTATTATTATTCAAACAAAAACAGTCGCACATTGATCTTCCCATTTCTCCTGCTACGTGTAAATTGTCATGTCCTTTCTTACTTCACCACAAAACCATCAATCCTATATCAATTAATCTTTCTTAAGACGGCTATAATCGTTTTACGATTAAAACGAATAAAATAACATTTCACTTATATACATAGACTGAAGGTAACATTTGCTTTTTGACACTATTCATATTGTAGGAAATATTTGATATTATTCTTAATCTATAAGACAAAATATAGTCATGTGAGGTCTTGTTTGATTTATGTTCATGAATGCTACTTCCTCCATTCAACTTCACTCTACCACTTTGCTTTTTCACGTTTGTCAACGCGTGTTTTACGCAGTAAAAATAGTTAGCTTCTTATTTGCACAAATTATAAAAGTTAAATATTTTTAATGTATTCGTAAAGACGAATCAAACAAGATCCCAAATGAATATATTTGTGAATAGTGTACAAAAACCAAAGTGGTAGAATGGAGTTGAATGGAGAAAGTAGCATCAATTTTTAATAACGTGTAACTAAAGATATTAACGTTACAAAACGTGCCTCAACAACTGTGATAAAGCAACTGTTACCTTTAATTTGGATAGAAAAAATATTATTTAACCTATTTTAAATTTAAAACGAATATTTTTGTATGGAACAAAAATTTATTTCAAACTTCATTTGGTTGTTTTTCAGACAAAAACAGTCGCACACTTTCCGATTTCTCCTGCTACTTGTAAGTTGTAATGTCCTTTCTTACTTCACTAGAAAACCATCAATTCCAAAGAGAATTGCTATATCACGCCCCCTGTTTTACTTGTTACGCCCCCTATTTTTTCATTTATTCCTATTTTGCCCTTGGACTTTCAAATTAGTTTTAGAAAAAATTAAATATCGTTTTACGCAAATGTATTTTGACGACTATTTTTATAATAATTAATTTAGTAATGTAGACGGTCCCTCACTCGACATAAATTATTTTAATGTATTTAAATAACAAAACCGATTAAAAAAACAAATACATTATACACGATAAAAAAAAAAAAAAAAAAAAAAAAAAAAAAAAAACCAACCAACATCCTCTATGTCATGTGGGTTACAAGACACGGCCCAGGCTCCGTCATGTGAAATACACGACATGGCCTAGGCACTGTCATGCAGACCACATGACATGGCCATGGTAGCGTCATGTAAGTCACATGACAAGGCCTTGGCACCGTCATGTAAGTCACATGACAAGGCTTTGGCACCGTCATGTAAGTCACATGACAAGGCCTTGGCTCCGTCATGTACTTCACATGACACTACCCACCCACCGTCGTTTATTGTTTTTTTTTTCCCCTAAACTATTTCGATTGTCACTACCAAAAAACGCAGCATATTTACGACAAAAACGCAACTCTAATAGGCTTTACACAACAATAATTCAACACTAATGTAAAAACCGTCTCCGAAAATCAATAACTATAAAACAATATTTATTTTTAGTTTAATTAATTTTCAAGTCCAAGGGCAAAAAAGGAATAAATGAAAAAGTAGGGGGCGTAACAAGTAAAACAGGGGGCGTGATATAGCAATTTTGATTCCTAGAGACCCTCTTAACTCTTTTTTCACCATTTCCTGCCCAATGTCTAGTCATTTTGACTAAACAACAATACAACTACTATTTTACCACATTTGTAACTGGGAAACATTTAAGTGCTATTGGTAAAATTTGCCATTTTGTAGGTGATACCTATCTTTTCGAATTAGAAATTTTGATCGATCATTAGTGTAGATGAGTTTAGAAAATGCGAGTTAAAACTTGTGGTTAAGAAGTTTGGCTAGTCAAAGTTTATTTGGTAAAAATCTTTAATAAACAAGGGTTCAGAATATGATAATTTTTTCAACTTGTATATCTCGTAAAGACGATCGACTTAAAAAAAATGATCAATGTAAACATGAGTTATGGTCAGTCACAATCAACGTTTTATGTTTTAAAATAAGGGTACCACATAGGCACATACAATGTAGCAAACCTCAAATGTACCCGGTGAATTTGTGGGTAGGACTACACATTCACTTTTGAACAAAATTACTCATTCGATCTCAATCAATTATTATCATTTTCTATTTTTTGTTAGAGATTAAATCAAAGGTAAATAAATGATTGAGAAACACTTAATAATTTTTTTGACTTTATTTTAAACTTGGTTTCAATTCAATTCAATTCAACTCAGCTTAACTAAGTCGGGAGCCAATCATCTTCTCTTGCCATTGTGACCACTTCTCCTTTCATGGAGGAAGCAGAAATAAACACTAGAACGACCGAGAGAGTCCAAGGAAAGTAGAAAAAAAAGAAAAAAAAAACAAGAAAAAGCTCAAAATTGCGAGAAGGTGATAATAACCACCAAATATATGGAATTTAAAGTCAAGTTTCATCATTTGAGCATAGACTTCATGGGGTCTATAGTACATGTGCAATTGTGCATATATGAGCAAATAACCGAATATTACAAAAATATATATGCACAATTTCACATGTAAACATAAACAATGTAATCCTCACTAGTTCCATTTGACCAAGAAAAGACACAAGAATGGTAAAAACTACTAGGTGCCAAATAAGAAAATGACAATACTTTATATAAAAACATGTTAACAACAATACACATTTTCATAATGTATTATTACAACAATTAGTTAACAATCAATGTAGCTTAATAACTTCATTAACAAGATTAAGATTTTTTTTGGTGGTGGCGCCGGTACAATGTAGGAAGACAGAGATTTGAACGCGTGACCTATTATCATGATACCTGAGTCTTAGCAAGTCGATTAAGATTGAAGTGTTAATACAATGAGAATAATTAAAGCAAAACAGGGAAATAAAATTAAAGAAAATAACACTAGTAAATTAAATAGTGATTCTAAATAATTAAAACCCACTTAATATGAACAATAAAACTCACTTAATAATATAATTAAAGTGAGCAAAAAATGGAAAAAAGGTGGGATTTTCATTTTCCTAGAAATTAAAGAAAAACATAGATTGAGCCGTCCCGCCAATATCACAACAAACACTAACAACATTAACTAATCACTAACCCATTTCTTGTTTAATCCAACAACAACAAGAAAAACATAAAAATGGCATTTTTACATAAAACCCATTTTACAATAATAAGCTTAAATCAACATAAAAACAACCCATGTTTTTTTGCTCCTCTTCATCTTCATCATTAACTAGAAGTTGAAAATTTGTGAATGTTTTTGAGAGTAAAGAGTGAAAAAGTGAGAAAGTTTGGATCTAGAGATGTAGTAGCGTGTGAGAGTAAGCTTGGAATGAGATGCATTTTTTATGGTTTATGTGATTGTAACGAGGAAATATTAGAGAAAGAAAGGGAAAGAGAAAGAGAAAAAGAGAGAGTGAGAGAAACTTTGTTTTTGTAGAGGTTTAGACTTTCACAAATTCTCATTGAAGACATGACATATCCGTCACAAGCTTGTGACGAATACCACTTTACCTCACAATGTACCCACTTTTTCTCTCTCTGCAACACTATTCATGTGGTCCCCTTTCTCCACTAACCCATTTTGTTACCATTTTATCTCACAAAATATCCGCCACAAATGGTAACCCGTCACAAGGGAGACCAATTGTTAGACTTTAGAGGATGAGATGTAAAAGTATTGCAACATCTCTTTTATTTCCAGTTTTTGATGTTACACAAAATCTCATTGAAGACGGCACGTATCCGTCATTTTGGAGTGACGGATACCATTTCCTCTCACAAATGACCCAAATAAAGGAGAGATAGAAGCACATGGGGGTGCCCCCAACTTGTCCCCCCTATCCATTTTGTGAGTGACATTACGCGTCACTTGCTCCGACTCGTCTTCAACAAGACTAATTGTTGATGTTATTACATGTTTCTTTTTCACTTTTTCTAGTTTTACGACGATATCTAAGGTCTTGTTCTTTCGGACTTAATTTCAGCTTATTTTAGTTTAATTTTATTTAGTTTAATTTAGCTTCATTCAATTCAGTTCAACTCATCTCTTCACTAATTAACTCTTAAGCTCTGTTCTTTTCAACTGAAATGAGGGAAACTGAACTGAACAAAGCTGAACAGAACTGAATTACATTGAATTGAAGCCCATGTTCTTTTCGGCTAAAAGGGAGCTGAATTGAATTGAATAAGGCTAAGCTAAACTGAACTGAACTGAATGAAGCTAAAGTAATGCTTTATTCTTTATGGCTTAACTTCAATTGATTTCAGCTCAACTATATTCAGTTTCTGTTCAGTTCAGTTCAGCTTTATTCAAATTAACTCTAATTTCATCAGCTCCATTCAGTTTAGTTCAGATCAACTTCTATCAGCCGAAAAGAAGAGAGAATAAAAGTTAAATTTGTAAGAGGTGAACTTGCTGAGTTGAACTGAATGAAGCTGAATAGAGTTGAGTTAAAATTAAGTTAGAAAGAACAAAGCCTAAAAGTTAATTTGTGAAGAGATGAGTGGAATTGAACTGAAGTGAATGAAACTTAACTGATTTGAATTGAATTTAATAGAACTGAACTCAAACTGAAATGAGTTGAAATTAAGTATAAAAGAACCGGGTCTTACTTCACTTCATATCGATTTGAAAAAAAGAAACGGCAATTTCAAAACTCGTAAACACGAGTTATGGTCACTTATAGTTTTCCAATTCAAAAAATTGAGTATTTCGTAGAAAGTGGCAAATCACAGGAATCACGTGAATTTTCGAATTTTTTATCTATAGTCAAATTTAATCTGACGTTATCAACTCTTTCAATCCAACAACTACATCATCTATTGTAAAATGATAACATTTTCTTCGTAATAATCGTCACTTCACAAGTGAGACCAACTGTTTGAATTTTGTGGTAGTTTAATGATTCAATTATAGTGCTTATAATTGTTAATAAACGCATTTCCTCCCTCCAAATCCAAGTTAAGTGTTTTTTATCCCACTTTTTATAAAATTGAATGGGTGACTATGCAATTTAACAATGAACAATCTGAAAGTAAAAATTCATAACTAAATTCAACAAAGTAACAAATGGATTAGTTTATTTTTAACATTTAAAAATGTCAAAACAATGGTTAGAGGGTACTCACAAAGGAGGAGTTAATCGAGAAGACAGCCTCTCATAAACTCCACAAACCCTACAAATGTAGTGCTTATTGGCCTAACATTCGTTGGTCGAATCAAGGGATCGTGCTTTTCGCCCTCTCCCTTAAATATTGTTTGGCCTACGGAACCCTATGTCGTTTCTATCTAATTATTGATTAATTATTAAATATTTTAATTAATTTACTCGTAATTGTTAATTGGAATTGTCATCTTGTAGACAAAAACAAGTTTAGGATGGTAATTATCCCCACAATCACTAAAAAATTATTACCATCATTTTCTTGTTCTAGATATTAATTAGTTTAATTGGAAAGTCGAAGTGATATTCATAAATTGAGTTTAAATTCTGTCAGTATCAAATATCAAATTTGCTAGGTGGCTCACACCAAGAAAAAAGAACCATCTTGTCCTCAATTCCACCTTTCAACTCCGCTATTTTTTTGTTTTTGATGAAATGTGAGATTATTATTAAGCACAAAACACTATTATATTGTTTTACTTGCAAAGACAAGATAGGTTATATAGGAGCTAAAAGTCGAGGTGATATTCATAACTGAATGTCGAACTCTACTCTTCACTCTTTGCAACACTTCTCTTTTGATATTCTTCGGCAATTGCTCCGACCTTAGCATTGTAGCATTTATCCGTTCTTTTTCATCCTAATATATTTGTCTTATATACACAAATGGTATGATACTTGACCCGTCTTAAGCTTAAGATGAATAATATCATTTTAAGGGAGACCTACTGACATTTTTATATCACTTTTTCTTGTTAAATATAATTATAAATCGATATAATATATAAATGTGTACATATTAATATCGAATATGAACTTTAATTAGGTCTTCATTTCGTATTACATCTTTTATCCCGTTCCTAATGAAAATATCTCCGATTTGCCAATAGCAATTGTGTTTACAGTAGGTCTCCCTTGCGACGGGTATTATGTGAGTGGAAATGGGTAGAGGGGACAAGGTGGGCACCCACCCCATGTGCTTTGTCTCTCACCCTTATGGGTTTTTTGTGAGACGATATGGTATTCGTCGCAAGTTTGCGATGGATACCCTCCGTCATAAGGGAGAATTTGTGTTGTGTTTAAAGTCGTTAACCATAGATGGCGACTTGGAAGAGTGAGAGGAATGAAAACCAAAAAGGAAAGTAATTAAAAAGTAAGATAATTTCCTTATGATAGAAGATGGCGTGCCTTAAATGCTTAAAGCTGCTATACGGATGATTATGTACTAAAGTGACACATTTTTAAAGCTCAAAAATGTTTAATCTGTACATCTTTTCATTTCAGCTTTCATTTGCTTTCTATCTTGTACTGTACATATTCTAAAGATTAGTCAGGACTCAGGAGCTTGAAACTTTGGGTTCACTCATATCATACCCAAATATCCGTCACAAATTTGTGGCTCGTCAAAGAAATCTACATTGGTAGATAAAGACGAAGCATTTGTGAGTTTTTAGACACTTTAATTTTGTCTTATCTACTATATAAATGAGTGATATTCAACCCGTCACAAAATTGTGACGGATATACCCTTCACAAGAGACAATGATTGCATATCTAATAAGTTAGATTGGGCTAGTTTAAGCCCGTCATTATATTTGTATCGTATTGGTCATATGAGATTAAACTCTCGTTTGTTATGGGTTATAAATACGTAGTCAATATCAATGAAAGGCAGATTATGTTTATGTATCTGAGTTGTACTCTTACCATGGTATCTGAGCCAGGTTAAAGACTTGGCTTTCATGGGCCAAGCTTGCAACCGGACGAGCAAAGTTGCTCAGTTGAATTTGTCCGATCTGAGTTGATATTGAGCCAAGTTTACAGATGTTGTAACGGAGGCGTCCCGTTACCCAAACAGTTAATTGATGAGGCGATAAGAACAATAAATAACGAATGTAAATAAAGTTGACACAAAGATTTACGTGGTTCACCAGTAAAATAACTGGCTACGTCCACCCTGCGAGGAGATCAAATTTCACTATAGTGGAGAAAATAGTACAACAGTAGACCGGTACACACGCGCTCAATGTGAGCCAAAAGTATACCCTATTCTACCAACAAATATAGTAGTCTCAAAGGAACAAAAGAGACTACCTCAATAAGACGAAGGACAAATAATCTTGAGGCCTACCAAGATCTGAACAAACTCCTCCGATCTTCAAAGACAGACGAACACCAATAATAGAGCCCGGAACAAATTGAGTTTTCTTCTTTAGAAGGAACCTCACAAATCGACCCTCTTTATTGTGCTCTCAAATCTCTCTCTTAATTAACCTAGAATAAAACTTGGGTCTTTATATATTTATTCCACCCAAGATAAAATGTCTAGCCTAATAAGAAATTAAAAGGAATAAGAAATTAATAATTAATTTCTTAAACCGACAAACGCACGACTAACCAAAAAACACCAAGGTCTCAAATAAATAGGAAAGTGGCGGGTCCCACAGTTTTCCTAGGCCAAAGATGTAGAAATCGTCACACTTTAACCACGGTCAAAGTCTTAGAATCCTTACAAAGAATATTACGCGCGCGATGTAATGAACTACGGACCTTGTTTCTTCTCTTTGCCTTCTTAGTCCGTATTCGACACAAATTCAAGGCACAAATTCCTAACAAATCTCCACCTTGACTTGAATTATCCAAAAACGAACCAAACCCAAATCAGCTTCAATAGAGTCGATCCTCAAGTCACTACCTGTCCCGGTAGTCTCCACTTTGACTTGAACACAACTCCCAAAACGGACAAACGAACCAAGTGTGCAACAAATGTGACCAATATACGAAGTACCCAATGTAGTAAGCTGTAAACTACCAATTGTACTAAGTACCCAACATATCTTCATACCAATAGGAAGGCCAAATGTAGCAAACTCCGAAAAGGACAAAAGCTACCAAACGCCAACACAAATATATGAGACACCAAATGTCACTAAGATGGAACGGTGTACCAAAACAACACACACAAGACTCCAAAACAAAATCCCCTCCAAAATACATGGCTAAATGTACCGTCGTACCAAACTGTCCCAAAAAGAACACAAACGCCATGACCAAAACAAATGTCTCACTTGAGTAAACTAGGTGTCATGACCACCACAAAAATGCCTACACCAAGGCAACAAAACTCAAGCCGAAACCAAACAAAAAACAAACATTCTAAGCGAGCACAAATTACCTCCATCAAAGGTACAAATTGTTAGACAAGATAGTCCAACCCAAAAGCTCCAAAGAATAAACTCCCGTCGAAGTTTCAAATGACCCCTTATGAGGTCCCAAACGGCTCTCTTTCAAGAGCCACAAACAGCTCCACCCGGAGCCTCAAACCGCCCCACCACTTGGGGCGCAGACCGCCTCAATGAGGCGCATAGACAAAAGTAGATAGCTTGTCTTGAGAACCCTGTAGCTTGACCTGTACCGGAATAGACTCCACCCATCGTCAACACTACCATTCTCACTAAAGCTATCCAAACCCGAATTATCCAGAATATCACCAAGTGACCCAAGTGACCCAAACTGGATGTGCTTCAAAGTATCATTCACATATCCAAGTTGCATATGCCCCAACTTAGACTCGAGAGAGACAAAAGAATGATTACCTGATGCTCCAACAGTCAGCATAGTGCCTTGAAGGACATAAATAGTTCCTTCCTTAACACCCCTCCAAGTAACAGAAGAACCCTTACCAACGCACAACGATCCACCATCACCTTGAAAACAAAGAGCCCGATCAACTAACATCCCAAGTGATACAAGATTTCTCTTCAAACGTGGAACATGCCTAACACCTTCTAGGAAGACAACAACACCATCACATGTCCTAACCTGAACAGTCCCAACTCCAAGCACTTCACAAATAGACCCATCACCCATGGCAACATTGACCCCATGTGAAGCTTCATAAGAAGTAAACCATTCCCTAAACGGACACATATGATAAACGCACCCCGTATCCAAAATCCAACTATCCGAAGAACGTGGAACAACATCAACAACGAGAGCATAATCTTCCTCAGAATCGTATTTAGCAACCTTTTGTGCAACAATGTTAGAAACACCGACTTCCTTCAACTTAGGACACCGATTTTTCCAATGACCTGGTTCCTTACGATGAATTGCGAGACATTCTTACGAGGACCCTTAAACTTGGTTTTACCCTTACTAGAACCCTCCGAATTCACAACAAGCCCTACGGGACTACCGTCTACAACACCACCGACGCTACTCGGCGCAAATCCCTAGTGTGAAGCGCCGACCTCACCTCCTCTAGGGTCAAAGAATCTTTACCAACAACAAACGACTCCACAAAAGTCTCAAACGAATTTGGCAAAGAAACTAACAAAATCAAGGCAAAGATCCTCATCATCTACCTTAACATCTAAATTACGTAAATCAAGTAAAATAGAGTTAAGACGGTCTAGATGGTCCTTGAGAGACGTACCTTCTTGCATACGAAGACCAAACAAACGCTGCTTAAGAAGCAACTTGTTGGTTAGAGTCTTTGTCATATACAAAGATTCCAACTTCAACCACAAACCTATAGCAGTTTCCTCATCGGCAACCTCAACCATAACATAATCGATAAACATAATGAGAATTAAAGAATGAGCCTTCTCCTCCAAGACCACCTCTGCATCTGTCTTTGCTTTTTTTTCGCATCGACGAACTACTGCCGACTTTGCCTTTGAGATAATGAGACCAGACGCCTTCTTTGTCTAAGCAAAGCTCTCATCTTTAATCGCCACAACCCAAAACTATTTCTCCCGGTGAACTTTTCAACATTCAAAACATTCGTAGCGACATCTTTTCACCGAAAATCAAGAAACCCAAATAACGCCTAAAAAGACAACTAACGCGAAGCATCCCAAATCGAACCTTAGCTCTGGTGCCAATTGTTGTAACGGAGGCGTCCCGTTACCCAAACAGTTAATTGATGAGGCGATAAGAACAATAAATAACGAATGTAAATAAAGTTGACACAAAGATTTACGTGGTTCACCAGTAAAATAATCGCTACGTCCACCCGCGAGGAGATCAAATTTCACTATAGTGGAGAAAATAGTACAACAGTAGACCGGTACACACGCGCTCAATGTGAGCCAAAAGTATACCCTATTCTACCAACAAATATAGTAGTCTCAAAGGAACAAAAGAGACTACCTCAATAAGACGAAGGACAAATAATCTTGAGGCCTACCAAGATCTGAACAAACTCCTCCGATCTTCAAAGACAGACGAACACCAATAATAGAGCCCGGAACAAATTGAGTTTTCTTCTTTAGAAGGAACCTCACAAATCGACCCTCTTTATTGTGCTCTCAAATCTCTCTCTTAATTAACCTAGAATAAAACTTGGGTCTTTATATATTTATTCCACCCAAGATAAAATATCTAGCCTAATAAGAAATTAAAAGGAATAAGAAATTAATAATTAATTTCTTAAACCGACAAACGCACGACTAACCAAAAAACACCAAGGTCTCAAATAAATAGGAAAGTGGCGGGTCCCACAGTTTTCCTAGGCCAAAGATGTAGAAATCGTCACACTTTAACCACGGTCAAAGTCTTAGAATCCTTACAGCAATATTACGCGCGCGACAGAATGAACTACGGACCTTGTTTCTTCTCTTTGCCTTCTTAGTCCGTATTCGACACAAATTCAAGGCACAAATTCCTAACAAATCTCCACCTTGACTTGAATTATCCAAAAAACGAACCAAACCCAAATCAGCTTCAATAGAGTCGATCCTCAAGTCACTACCTGTCCCGGTAGTCTCCACTTTGACTTGAACACAACTCCCAAAACGGACAAACGAACCAAGTGTGCAACAAATGTGACCAATATACGAAGTACCCAATGTAGTAAGCTGTAAACTACCAATTGTACTAAGTACCCAACATATCTTCATACCAATAGGAAGGCCAAATGTAGCAAACTCCGAAAAGGACAAAAGCTACCAAACGCCAACACAAATATATGAGACACCAAATGTCACTAAGATGGAACGGTGTACCAAAACAACACACACAAGACTCCAAAACAAAATCCCCTCCAAAATACATGGCTAAATGTACCGTCGTACCAAACTGTCCCAAAAAGAACACAAACGCCATGACCAAAACAAATGTCTCACTTGAGTAAACTAGGTGTCATGACCACCACAAAAATGCCTACACCAAGGCAACAAAACTCAAGCCGAAACCAAACAAAAAACAAACATTCTAAGCGAGCACAAATTACCTCCATCAAAGGTACAAATTGTTAGACAAGATAGTCCAACCCAAAAGCTCCAAAGAATAAACTCCCGTCGAAGTTTCAAATGACCCCTTATGAGGTCCCAAACGGCTCTCTTTCAAGAGCCACAAACAGCTCCACCCGGAGCCTCAAACCGCCCCACCTCTTGGGGCGCAGACCGCCTCAATGAGGCGCATAGACAAAAGTAGATAGCTTGTCTTGAGAACCCTGTAGCTTGACCTGTACCGGAATAGACTCCACCTTACTGTCAACACTACCATTCTCACTAAAGCTATCCAAACCCGAATTATCCAGAATATCACCAAGTGACCCAAGTGACCCAAACTGGATGTGCTTCAAAGTATCATTCACATATCCAAGTTGCATATGCCCCAACTTAGACTCGAGAGAGACAAAAGAATGATTACCTGATGCTCCAACAGTCAGCATAGTGCCTTGAAGGACATAAATAGTTCCTTCCTTAACACCCCTCCAAGTAACAGAAGAACCCTTACCAACGCACAACGATCCACCATCACCTTGAAAACTGTAGCCCTGATCAACTAACATCCCAAGTGATACAAGATTTCTCTTCAAACGTGGAACATGCCTAACACCTTCTAGGAAGACAACAACACCATCACATGTCCTAACCTGAACAGTCCCAACTCCAAGCACTTCACAAATAGACCCATCACCCATGGCAACATTGACCCCATGTGAAGCTTCATAAGAAGTAAACCATTCCCTAAACGGACACATATGATAAACGCACCCCGTATCCAAAATCCAACTATCCGAAGAACGTGGAACAACATCAACAACGAGAGCATAATCTTCCTCAGAATCGTATTTAGCAACCTTTTGTGCAACAGCAGAACCACCAGCTTCCTTCAACTTAGGACACTGATTTTTCCAATGACCTGGTTCCTTACAGTAATTGCAGACATTCTTACGAGGACCCTTAAACTTGGTTTTACCCTTACTAGAACCCTCCGAATTCACAACAAGCCCTACAGGACTACTGTCTACAACACCACCTGACGCTACTCGGCGCAAATCCCTAGTGTGAAGCGCTGACCTCACCTCCTCTAGGGTCAAAGAATCTTTACCAACAACAAACGACTCCACAAAAGTCTC